>NC_081346.1:74336555-74636555 GCF_029784015.1 Lycium ferocissimum | reverse complement strand
TAGCATTTGTCTCATTCACAATATAATTTCGAACATTATCTTCAACCCATTGCCTAATATAGCCACAAACCTGTAAGTGCTCAAATTCTCAATCCTCATCTTCAATAGACTCGAGTTTCTTCGAAGCAAACACAGGTAAATGCAATTTCTTGACAAATAGAAGATCTTTCATCTTGCTTTTCCAAATATGGTATTTATGCCATTTAAACAAACCACCTTGCTCATATTTGCCTCCATCATTCAAATAGATAATCAAAACAACCAAATACAATCACAAGCTCTGATACCACTTTGTTGGGAAGAAACAAGCAATAACCAAATTGCACGACGAGGTAACAGCGGAAGAAATACCCAAGTCGAAACTTCTCACACTATTTAAACCAAGAGAACACAATAAACACTAGCACAAATGGAAATCCAGGCAGCAACTATACCAACAATAAAATAGCAAAGCAAGCAAAAATAAATCGAATGGAAGAGACACCAAATTTACGTTAGTAGAAACCCTTCAAGGTGAAGAGGAAACATCCACGGATCTCCCCACAAAAGCTCCACTATAAACAACAAGAGTTACAACAATGTTCTCCAAATGGCTACAACAACAAAGCCAAGCACGGAGCAACAATACATAAAAGATAGCACCAAAACCAATGAAGAAAAGAGAGAAATCACCCCCAAAAATGAGCTACTGTTCGTACTCGAAAACTGGAGCTACAGACACAAAATCCGATCTCCACAGTTGAAATCGAAAAACCAGATGTTGAGAACCCCCAGTTCAAACTTCAGCAAGATCCAACGGTTAACTAATCAAGAAATGTAATTTAAAGCGACTCATCAGAAAGCCGTAGCAGAAAATTCCGGACGAAAATTTGTTTTCTCTCTCACGTTTTTTCTCTCTATATGGCTGCTATGAATTCACTCTTGTGTTGTGAAAATAAGACCTAAATTGATCCTATATATAGAGAAAATTTTGGGCAAAATTGGTCTGGTCCAAATTGGATTGGGTTTTATTAATCCATTTCCACATAAGAAGGGAAAACCCAAAAACCTAACACTCACTAATGTAGTGTTATATTATAAATTAATTGTCCAACATGCTGCTTATATTTGTTTACAGTTACATCTATTTTGCAACATAGAAAATTTCACTACACAATAAACTAATGTTCGAAATTTTCAAACATTTCAACTTTAAACCCTATTTTGGATCTACTTTTCGTTATATTAGAGCAATATATTTTAAACTCTTACCTTACTAATATAACCAAATATGCACCAGATTTGAGATGTACTCATTTTATATAAATAAAAAACTTGTGTTTATGCAGGTACCAAGGGGTGCTCTAGGGATGTTTGTCGACAGTTTGGTACGGTTTTTAAATAGTTTGGTTCGATATTTTCGGTATCATCATCATTATCATACCAAAATAAATTAGATATGATCCGAACCCAACAGTTTTGACTCATATCTCGTATATATGTTAAAAGATACACTAAAATAAGTCGAATAATAGATTTTGAACCCAATAAATCAAATAAATTGTGCTAGAATTCTAAACTGGAACCTAAAAAGTTCAAGTCATGAATCTGCATTTGCAGAGTACTTGTATTTCCAACCAGCAAAGATATCGAATAACTCTACCTAACACGACTTAGGCTTATGAGCACAAAACACCAATATTCACAAAGGAAAAGGTGATATATGCACGTCTTCCTGGCTGGTACATTTTCCTGTAGGGGGACACAAGACAACTATAAAGAGATGTATTAGAGAAAGTAGTGATATCCCTATGTATCGTTATCACAAAAAGAAAAACTTCACTCACACTAAAAACAAGTCCATTTTGCTTTTTGATAAAGTAAAAAAGAGTAAGTCTTCATTCAAATGATTTTGTTCCTATATTCCACATTGTACAGAAAATGTGGCATTTCCCATGTTAGGAAGACTGTTAATCAAGGACAGACATCTCATGCCGACACTGGCTGCAGTTATTACAACTTTTGTTACATCCGAATAGAGTAAGCCGTACGTACTGGTAAAATATGTGCAATTGCCCGGCATTTAAGGCGGGTAGAAGCACCTGGCTGCCAGGTTGGTTAAATGCTATTTAATCGAAAAATAGTACTCATTATTCTAAAAAATAGGTCCTAGAGACTCTTTTGGTTTCATCAGATGACTGGGAAAAAAAAGGCTTCATCAGATGTGTAGCACTGCTAATAGAATATACACAAGATCAAGTCCTCATCTGAAACACATCTGAATTACCATTACAAACACATTGTGAACATAGATTGCATACATGTTCTGCAACACTGCATAAAACGTGTGACCTACTAAAGGATAACCTGATACAAAGGAAAAAACTATTTAACAACAGTAAAATACTTTGTGGAAGTGTCATTTCAAAAATGAATAGACAAATCAGGGATGATGTAGTATAGCAACTTCAAATAATGCCTTCACTGTCCAGCCAACTTACAGAATAGTCCATATCGTCTTCTTTTTTGTTTTTTTCGTTCAACCTGATAAGTCATTCATGATAACAAAAAGTGTCTGGAAGGGAACAAAACTCTTCCTACTAGACACGTAGGTGCGATGATATACTTCACGAGCAAGGTCTCTGATTCAAGTCCAACATGGGGCAACTGCAACAGGGAAAAGAATAAAAGAAGCATATAACTGCAACAGGGAAAAGAATAAAAGAAGCATATAACTACTTCATCCATGCTCCACTTGGCTCGGAGGGATATAGCTCAGTTGTAGAGTTCCGCTCTTGCAATTGATTTCTTGCGATTACGGGTTGGATGTCTAATTGTCCAAGCTACATTTTCTCCAAAGAAATCAAAATTGTGACTGATATGTAGGGAGCATGATACAGGATAACAACAGCAAAGAAATGAAACAAAAGTACACCAAAAATGGTCAAACATTAAATCAGGCATTACGCAAAGTTAAAGCATGTTCTACTGGAAATGCAGAGCCATTTATATTATCATATGACTCATCGGAAAGGGGTTATAGAGAAGTCAATTGGGATTAACGTTGAAGAACACTAACAACAACATAAATAACACTATGCCTCAGTCCCAAACAAGTTGGGTCGGCTATATGAATCCTCACTGACCATATGCTACACCTTTTAAACTCATCTTATGCCAACATTAACACTGAAGAAGACTAAGAGCCACATAAGTTATTAGTAACGGAAGATATACAGGATACATAGAAAGAAAAAGAATAGTGATCTAGGCAATACACGCCATCCCAATAAAAGACTTGTATAACTTCAATCATTTGCTCAAAATTTACAGGACAGACACGCTTGACATGCTTATATAACTACTAATATTCTGTCCACCCTTCAAAAGTTTCATAAGGTTATTCATTTTTTAACAATTCAAGCTTTACATTAGGTCCTCATGTTCTCCGTACCAAATCGACTTGTCATCAGTTGTTGTTTATTTGTTCTATGAAGTGTTGTCAGCGCGTGCTTGAGAAAGGTTGCGCACTTCATGTTTACTTAGGTGCTTCAGCAAAGACGCCAAAGTGACACCAAGTGTGCCTCAGCAGAAACCAGCCAATCAATAACTTGAAGAAGCCGACACGAACAGATAGATATAGCCAAAGAAATGATACATCATTTGTTAAGGAAACATGATGTATGAATATGTTTAGATTAGAAATAGGAAATCACAAATTAGTATAAGAAAACTAGTCACCAAACTGGATTAGAAAGAAAATGTATCTTTCATTCTAAGCAGAACTTAAGATTTTTTTGTAGTTGATTGACATAGTTTTCACATTTTATTTTTCAATTAATTGCAGTTTTATAATGTTTATAGTAATTTTTTCCTGTACATTGTAAATTTCTTATTTTTTTCATTTTATGCTCTGCTCAGAGGCAGATCCAGGATTTGAACTCTATAAGTTCAATTTTTAGGGTTTTTAGCATTGCACCTATTATATTGTTAAAGCTATAGGTTCGTATCTACCCTTTATTGTTTTTTAGTGAATTTTTACTCATAAATTTACACTCCGTCCTGAAAGTACGGGGTTCATATGAACCAGTAGCGACAAGTTACACCCGCCCCTGGCTTTGCGTCAAAGCTGCACACGTTATTTGACTTTGCGGTTAAAGCTCCATATTTTGATGTTTTTATGCTTTTCGCATTTGATAACATTAATACTACTAATATCGAGACAAATTTGCAAGTCAAACAATTTTCCTAGTTTTACTGTTGGACCAAGTATGTCTTGAAAAATGAGATAGAGGAAGTGTTTTGCGCAACTTCAGACAGGTTAAAAAGCTAATACCTGTTCTTTCCTCTCCTTTTACTTCCCTTCTTCTATCACATTACTTGTGGTTAGATAGTTATCAAAAGTCAAACTGAAGTCTCTCTTCACAAGCATGAGTAAGATCAGAAGTACATAGCCGAGGACAAAACCTGGAGAATATATCGCTTCAGTCATTGATACAGTCAAACCTCTCTATAACCGCGTCGTTTATTTGTATATTTTTTTGTTGTTATAGCAAAATGCTGTTGCAGAAAACATATAATAGAACATAACATGAAAATTCGGTTCCAAAAAAAACTTGGCCGTTATAGTGAAATGTTGTTATAGAGGATGGATGTTATAGAGGTTTGACTATATAAGATATTATGTCTAGTAAGTTCGAAGAGTACCGGAAATATAAGGGTAATCTGAACTGAAAGAGAAAGATATTTTCTAGAAGAATTTTACGCTTTAAATTGTTTAAAGTAGTTAATTATGTGTATAGTTATGTTTGTATGTTGTTGTTAAGGTTTATTCCTACAACCTATAGTTTAGATTTTTCGGGTTTTCTTGTGTCTTTTGGATTTTCTTTCCACGTGCAGTAATTTAGATGCTGCAAAATCAAGCCAAATTAGCAACTTTTACAGACTGAAAAGCTACCAAACAGCTTGATTTTTCAAGCCAGTATCCCTATATATACGTGCAGCAAAACTAAGTCGAGTATTTAAGTGGAGAAGGGTAGAGGCGGGCCCATTATCCCCGAGTTTCAAAAGCTGCGGTTGGTCTTAAGGGTTGGCTGAGATAGATTTCTCGGTCATATGAAAAAAGAAAATATATATATAAATATAGCAGTACAGCCATGAAGAGATCTGATTTTCCAGCTGACTTCTCCGCAAGCTTCCACCAGTGAAGCATATATATCTTTCGTGTAGAAGGCAGAAGTGTACCTCACTATTTAGAGTCCTCTCCATCACTATAGCCTTGCTTAATCTTTTATTCTCTGCTAACCTCATCACTGTTTCTCCGCTTACTCGCATTTTTCCAACCCCTCAGACTGCAGTGAAAAACCAATATCTCCCTAAGGCAGAAGTTGAATTATTTCAGCTACTCAAAGTGTAAAAAACAAAATTACCGAACAACCTAAGGCTGAATCCTTCAATAAATTCACATTCATCAAGAAAATTAAGCTCTTTCCTTATCTCACTTCAGGATTTTACCCCATTACAAATCTCATAGATAATATGTTTTCTAATAGTGGGTGTCTAGACCAACTTGCACACACCAAATTCCATACATAATTTTTTTCTATTAATATATATATATATATATAAAGAAAAGGGAAGGCTCTAAAACTGGTCAGGAGAAGGATTCACTTAAATTAGGTCCTCAAATGAAAAGGGTATTCTCAATTATGCATCAGATTTCAGGAAAGAAAAGAAAAAGTAGGAATCAGCAACTATATCTGTATTTCAAGAATGTATATATACACAGCACCTACCAAAGCAAAAAGAGAAACAAAAGAGCGTGAATATACTGTTTATTTTAGCACTATGGCGTTTTTCCCTTTGTCAATACCAGCTAATTTTTTTATTTTTTTTCAACTCCATGCATCTATATCAATGAACTAAAACGCGGACAAGGAAGCTTCCTTACAAAAAAAAATTAAGAAAAAGGCAGAGGATTGAGGAAAATTAGTAACAACAGAAGCAGTGCACATTACTGCACAAAGTAGTATCAACAAGGATAGAAGAAATGCAAACGATATGTTTACTTGAATTAAAAGAAAATAATTTCAAATTTGGCGAACGACAAAATTTATCATAAAGAACAGTGTTACACCAATATACAAAAAAAGACAATCAGCACTAAGGATCATGTACCTCCAAGCAGAGAACAACTGTTCAAAAATCTATTCATATTCAAACTGAACATGTACATGCAAATATTTCCTCATAAGCCTTACAATAAAAGACGTGAAGTTGGCTAACGTATGGCATTCTTCGTGCGTTTTGGTTTCTGAAACAACCCCGTAAATTACCAACTTCCTCAAGTTCGGGCACCTTTCGAGTAGGCCCGCTACCCAATGCGAGAACAAGTCACTAATCACCATCCATCCGAGCTCCAGGACAACCACATTTTCCAATCGAAAAGAATCTTCCGATCCATACTGAAGTCCCGTCTCTCTTAGTTCGTAGCTCAATGACAAATGACTTAATTGAGGAAAACAAGCGGAAATCGTCTCGATATCCACTGCCTCATCATCATCATCGAATACAACTTGCCATAGCCTCAATCTCCTCAGCTTTGACGATTTTGCTATCATATGATGGAACTTAGACCACATGATTGTGAAATTACTGACGTCCACGATCTCGAGATTTTCAGCACTCTCACCAATATCGAGATGGATGACGCTGACATCATCGATCTTAAGAAGTTTTAACTTCCCCTTGCTGACAAGCTCGAAATCCTCAAGCGTACAATCTTTCAAATGCAGCTTCTCAAGACTATCTGCCTCCAGAATGATTTTATCCAAACTAACGGCTTCGACATAGATATCTTTCAAAGAGTTACTCGTCAGCTCCATTGTCGCTTGTGGATCGGACATAACGATGTCTATACTAACAAGATTCAAGACCTCGACTTTTGGGCAGGCTGTGAGGAAAAGAGTCAGGTCTAAAGCCGATATACTCACGTAACTTAACGAAAGAAACTTCAAGCAAGGGAATTTTTGGTAACTCGGTTCGACTCCAGTGATCGTATTGTGTGCAAGAGCTAACACTTCTAGCCTCTGTCGACCACATTTTTCGAGTATATTAATGTTCGGAGTAGTCCTGACGTTGTAATATAACTGGCGTAACGTTTCTCTGGTATACATTAGCCAAGCTATTACTGGAGCAGCGGAGAACTCGTCGACATCATCCATGAGGATCGATAGGGAATGCAGTCCGTTAGTTTGGAAAATCGTCTGAGTTATGATTATTTCGAGTCTGCTCCTTGTGAGCTCATGATAAACCGGCCAGTCATTCGAGTTAAACGTCAGCGTGTGAAGATGACTTGTCCAAGCCTGTCGCCATTTTCGACAAGTGGAAGATGCAATCACAACGTCACGGGCAGCTCCGAGCCGGGACAAAATGTTACCAATGACCTCAACAGGAAGGTACTCCATATACCCTCAAATAAAAACAACAAATCCCAAAGGGGTCCCTAGAAAAAATGCTAGTCCAAGAAATACAATTGAGCCACTTAAATCTCCAAACTTCATCACAACATTATCCAAGTGACTCTTATCAATGAATCCAAAGGCCAACATAAACTAATCAAACTCCAGATTATCAACAAAAGAGGGAATATCCAGAGTCCCTTTTTAGTGAATTAGCAAATTATAAATCTACCAGACACAAATTTTCTTGATTCCCACTACAAGTCAGCCAAAAATCCAAATCCAGAATCTGGTCAAGTTAAAGTTTTGACCTTTGGGGCAATATTTGAGGAGCCAAAAATCTCATCTTTAACTCATCAATAACCAATCCTGAAACCCATAATCAAGAATCTAGTTTCTGAAAAATACCAATTTCAAGTTTTGACCTTTGGGGCAATATCTGATGAACTAAAAATCCCATCTTTAACTCATTAATTTACCAATCCTGAAACCCATAATCAAGAATCTGGTTTCTAAAAAAAGATACAAAAGGCTACCAAGTTAAAGTTTAGACCTTTGGGGCAATATTTGAGGAGCCAAAAATCCAATCTTTAACTCATAAACTTCCATCCTGAAAAATCCATAACACAGCACAATATAAATAACTAAATCAAGAAACTAAAAAAAGTTAAAACAGAAAATTCCAAGAATTTAACAAAGCTTACCATATGAATCATAGGATCATGATCACAACCTAGAAACAAGAAATCAATCAATCAAACAAAAAAACAAAAAGAATAAAGAGGAACAATGGAAGGAATCTGATTTTTTTTTTTTTTTAATGTGAGAGAAATGGTCAAGTTAGCATTGTGGGGGTGGGCAGAGACAAGACAAAAAACACACAACAGTAAGTGTGTGAAAAAAGTGGGTGGCACGTGAGAATCTTTGTCACACTGGACTTTCAACTAACCAATCATAGAACACAACTGTAGAAAAACCAACTAGTTGAACTGCATGATCTGTAAAGCAATAACTAAGGAATATTTTTTTCTTTTTTCTTTTTTCTTAGTTGTTTTTAATATATAGTGGACCCGGAGTGGCGAAGCAACTTAGGAGATTGAGTCCGATATGCGGGAGAGATATCTCGGGTTATTTGCTGATTCAGGTACTTTTCCCTCATTTCTACTCCTCGCGGGGCCAGTATGGCATGAACGATTATTTAATTGGTAAAGATCAACGTAACGACCCGATTGTCGTTATAGCCGTTATCATGTAGTAGCTTTTTATTCTTTTATAATTATTAGTTTCTTGGCACGCGTGCATGTCTATTCATGTAATACTCGATTTAGTAGATAATAACAATATCATTAAATAAAATATTTATATATGAACGTTACGAATTACACGTAGAAAAGCGTGAATTTCCAATTAAAAGACGTACTATATCCAAAACGTATGAAATTTAATAAATATCATAAAGACAAATGTAGTAGGGGTTGGGTAGAACTCAGAAGACTAGCCAAGGTTGTTTCGAGTAGACAAGGTCAGCTCTGTGACCAAGGATTTATCTAGAGGCGGCATTGCAACCACGGGCTTATAGACGTCACTTCAATTAAAGAATAAACCACAAGTTTTTAATGATCAATGTGTATCAAATATTATAAATGGATTTAGAATTAGCTCCTTGAGTTAGCATCAAATGTTGATTATTTTTCTCGAATATAATTATCTATCCTTAGAATGAATTAAATTAAATGAAAAAACTCTACTTGAATTCATTTAATTTTTTTTACCGACAAACCTGTGCTGGAAAATCAAAATATTTTGAGCACGGGTTTTTTTGGTCCAAGTGTATCTTGATCATTATGAGTCTTACGACGAATTTGATTGGCAGGTTCAATGGCAACGAGAAGGGGATTCATTAGCTCGTTATTTAATTAGAATGAATTAAATTAAATCTTCCCTCGATTAACTATAGCCATTTGATCTTTAGAACACATTAAGAGTTCAATAGGTCTATGGGTTATTAAGTGACGAATTTTAGGATTATTTTTTAGAAAAAGGGTAACTAAAGGTCAGAGAAGACTTAATTTTTCGGAGTTTAAAATATGTGGCTTTTGCAATTTGAGTTTGAATATATTTTTATATTTCTTTTGCAAATAAACATAATTCTATGGTGCTTATTGACTATTGCGTTCATTGCTTAACACTCACTTGTCCGACGTAATTTGATGAAATAGTTGATTGCGATTATAATTGGTCCAAAGCACCGCCCATTAAAAAAGATCCAACCTAGTGCATGATTATTAAGAAATTAACAAAATTAAATGAACTAACAAAAATGGAAGTTGATGCGCACCAATGAACTTACCCCCGAAAAGACAAGGATAGTGTAAATGGGTTGTGATGGGATGGTTAGGTCCCTTCATCTTTAATTAGAGGTCTCGATTTCGAGTCCTGAGATTGGAAAAAAAATCATGTTGGCAGCGCCGCCCCCAAAATGGGCCCTACAACGCGAGATCCGGATATAATCGGGTGTTCTGGTACTTGCGAATACCGAACAACGGGCGAGGGAAAATAAAAAAAGGACAAAGATAAAGATAAAGAGCTATGATTGGAGGGTTTTTTGCATTTCTGAAAGATGTTTTTTCATTGGTGGTCTTTCATTAGAAGAGTCCAATTAAAGGAGGAAGAGAAACTTTAATGAATCAGAGCAAGGAATGAAGAACACTCGTGACAAACTGACAGATTGTTAATTCTTGTACGACAGTAAATTACTTATTATTATGTTCTATCCTTCTACTCAAGTTGAAAGTCTCACTCCTCCTATCATCTTGGTCCAATATTATACCAGGAACAAATGATCCTTCCACACTTTGCTTCCACATTTTCATCTGCCACTCTTATCTATATTTGCAGATGAATGCGTATGACACTCCTCCGTAACATATAATTACTGGTTCATACCAAGTGGTTCTTTTTTCCTTATGACACTTCCTGTGCTCTGAAATAAAGATGACCTATTTCAAGATCAAATGATCCACCTCTTTGTCCGCTTGGAAAGGCCAACTCGGATAGCTCAGATACGAGGAAAACAGCCCATAAAAGAGAGTTTGGTCCAATGCTTACACAGATTTGAAAAAAATTACCTAATTTTTTTTTTGTCTTCGCCGAAATTTGAACTCTAGCCTCCCATGATTTACCCTTAGATATGAAGTTAATTTTACTGTTTGGTAGTTCTGCAACCCCAGACCTCCAGTAAATAACATTCGCCACAAAATCTTTGGATATCTGTGCGATTAGTATCAGTAGATTTATACAACCAGCATGACTGGCAATTCTTACATCCAATGAACACATTAGGAAGATATATGTGTAAGATATGGCAGATAATTCCAGGAGTAAATCTTTATTTCATCATTTATCTATCCTAGTGAAAAGTACATTATAAACATCATGTCTCAGCGCGAAAATCATCTCACTTTCCAGCTCCTTTACTGGCTGTTGTCATGAAAGACTCACCACAACCGCATTGCCCTTTGGAGTTGGGATTAATAAATATGAACTCAGACCTGCACATAAGATGTCAAAAGACGTCACTAACTGCTGTGGACATTAAATCGAGGACGGGTTTGGACAAGTCAAAACATCGTTAAAGGATTGTCTCAGGGCAGCAGCCGTTCATAGGACTGCTGCATCTGAGGTTTGGACCCTCGCCCCCTTAAATTTTCACCGCCAGAAACTAATACAGATAATAATAGTTAATCTCATTGGAATAAACCTCCTTTATGATGCCTAGTATGCTTAAACAAAAAACTAACATGAACTGAAATCCAAAAAGTGAGAAGATAAACAAGAAGATACGAAACTATTGTCTCCCTCATCCAATGAAGTTGACAACTTCAATAACAACAATATACCTAGTGTATTCCCACGGGTGGGGCCTGGGGAGGGTAGAGTGTACGTAAACCTTACCCCTACCTCGTGGAGATAGAGAGGCTGTTTCCGAAAGGCCCTCGGCTCATGGAGTTGACAACTTCATATTTCTCAAAACTAAACATATAATAGCAAAATTTTCCCAGAATAATTTGCACATAAACAAACGATAATTAGACCCTAATTGACACTAGAACAGCTAATAAGGTATGTTACATGGCATTAGTACAAACTAAAGCAGAAGACCACAAAACTTAACCGCTGAACACCCAAAGAAAAATTAATGGCAACATGTGGGAGTCGGATAACGCAGCAAGTGAGAAAGCTACAGAGAGTTCAGAATGTGGAAGATTGCTTCAACTAGGTATCTCCAATCCTTTTCATGCAAAAGCAAAATTAATCACTTGAGCAAAAAATTAAAAGGCTTAATACCCTATAGTGTTTCAGTGTCAGCCTAATAAAGTGAGCAGCAATACAGAAACGGAAAAGTAAATCCCTTACCTCAATTTATCATCTACAAAATCCATTTTGGTGCCAATCACGTGCATCAATGCCTTAGGATCAATAAGAATTTTTACTCCCTTCTCTTCAATCAACTCATCAAATTTAGCTTTCTCGTCTACAATGTTCAAAAGGGTTGTGATTAGAAACAAAACCACAAAAGAAATCCATTTAATGATCAGTTTGATTCTGTTTAACATCATTAGGCTAATTAGTCCTGCTGATGGATTATTTTGTGAGCACAACGACATTAAATAAATTCAAAGGAGAGAGTTCATTAGAAAACACCAAATTGTCGCCTCCACGGCTTAGCTCAATTGGCAAAGGTTGAGAGGCTTGTGACTTAAGTCACGGGGTTGAGCCATGCGCCAAGCGAACTAAGTCTGGTATTTAAGTTGAGAAGGATAGAGCGGCAGGCCCATTACCCCGAGTTTCAAAAGCTACGATTGATCTTAAGGATTGACTCCAGATAGATTCTCAGCCATAAAAACAAAATAAGAAAACAAATTGTTTAAAACTTGGAAAATTTCAAATGCAAGTACTAGTTCCAGGACATTTAATCCATATAATAGTGGGGCAACAATTCACTCCTCTCCCATCGACCAAATTTGGTTGGTGCGGGAGGAGATAGGGTATTTGCATGATTTGCTTTAAAACTTGTAGGTGATTATAGTCGTGAACTGAGCAAAAAAAAAGTTTCAAAGTCACTCTAAAGTGGAGGAAAATACTATATAATTGAACATGATTTAAGTATGACTTTATACATATGCGTCCATCCAATTCGAAAACAAAAATATACATATGTCTTACCCAGTGAAAAAGTTCAAAACGAAATTAAGTTATTGTCATTCTTGACATAGATGAAAATGATCCCCACTAAAAGAAGTCATGAAAGTCCTCTTATATGTTCTAATATAGCAAATAATCCACTATGATGTTTGTTTTCAAAATATGGAAGCTCGTGGAGGACAATTGTTAGTGAGTAATGTATTTTTGTATTAGTAATATTATGAAAAGTTAAATAATTATGACAACCTAAAGTAGAATGTGAACTTTTCATAATATTACCTTTTTCTTTTCACCTTCAAACAAATAATACTATGGAAAGTTCATATTCTACTTTAGGTTGTTATAATTGTTTAACTTTGTTTCCTAGATCGGTTTCTCTATATGAACCAAAATGTAAATGCCCAAGCTAAAGTCAAAAATGGAACAAGCCGCTTAAATGTATATCCTATTTGGACCAGGTAAATAGCAACAAGTAGTGTCGCACCCGGAACCTCCAAACCGTGGTTCCGGCTCTGATTAATAGCTATGATTATTAGTCATTGGATAGGCTTGCGATTTTCCAAAAACACAAGTTGGTTTTATCATATAGGGCCTATTTCGGGGGTGGATGCAGCAGATGGAGGAGCAATTTTATCTCCAAGGAAATCAAAGCCAAAACAAAGAACAGCCTTATGTGTTCTAACATTTAAGTTGTCGTATAATGACATTGTACTGCTCTCCAATATTGTATTTATTGCTCTATAATTTTTTCAGGAAAATCAATTATGCCGTGATTAGGAATTACATAAAAAGAAGTTAATCATTTATTGGTCCAAATGCATCAAAAGCTTGATCATAAATGTCCTGGAAAAAACATTTATCAAGCAAAGCAAGTATCACTTGAGGAGAAAAATAAATATAAATATAGATGACTTTTTAAAAGAAAATTGTGCATAAACTTACCAAAATTTAGTAACATGAGAAAGAATTTGCAAATCGATAAAACCTGAAGAACACCAATGCACTATCCGAAACAAAGGAAAATGCCAATACTCTCCTATCCCACAGGAAAAAAAAGGAAAAAACAATTCTACTTTTAGCGCATTTGATTTTCATGAAATTCAAATTTCCTGTAGGGCCCCATGAATTGCTTCTAGAGCCCATGGAGTAATCTTTCGTGGATTTTGTCATCTCACCATGCATTAATTACGATGCTACTTTAAGATGTACCAAGCTCACAAAATATAATGGTTGTGAGCGTCTGAGCGATAAAAACGAGGTCCAATGAACAATTGCACCAAGGAGTTTATAGGTGAGCGATAAAAACGAGGTCGAATGAACAATTGAACCCAGGAGTTTTATAGGTGAGCGATAAAAACGAGGTCAAATGAACAATTGCACCAAGAAGTTTATAGATGAGCGATAAAAACAAGGTCGAATAAACAATTGCACCCCTGAGTTTACAGGCTGCAACCGCACTCCTATCATCTGCCCAGACAACAAGAAAGGACCTCTCGACTGAACAAGGTGAGCCATCTGAGTTTTCTCTTCTCAACATTCTCACGATCCAGATGAAACTGGGGCAGAAGGGCGAGTAAAGCTTCCCCTTATCTATGTCTCTGAGTGTTCATCACGATTTCATCCTCTTTTGAACACTTTTAGAATCAAAGACTGATAGGCTTGGGAATGGACTCCACCCCAATTAAGATCCTCTAAAAGGGTTTTTTTAGAATGTAATTAATATTGATGTCCTTTTGCTAAGGATGCTTCGCTTTCATTTTTAATCACCATCTTATTTCCCCTGATTAATGCCCATTTTACAATTTCATTTCTACAATTTTTGTTAGATGAGGAACAGGATCTCTCCTTCTATTAATTCACTTTTTTACCATATTTTTCCAAATGTAACTTCAGTCCTTAATGATTGATATGTCCTTCATCTCGACGTGTTTTCGTGATAACCTTAAATCATACTTTCCATCAATATGTACATCCATGCCAAGGCCGAGAACAACCCTATCTCGGCTTCCTATATGAAATTCCACAATATAGATCCAATACAATTGGCAAGATCTCCTCCTTTAACTACTGAATACAGGATCTTGATTAAATTTCTTGCTCAATCTATCTTACACTCATTTGGTATGTGTGTCATAGGGTTTTAATATTCTGCACATTCCTGCTATTTCAGTTTGGAGGAATCCAATCCCAGTAAGTGGTTCTCTACTTTTTGGTGCATACACTTCTACATTTCCCCCGGTTTTGTGTTTTTCCCCTTTACAGGTTGGCCGAAAGGAACTTTTGCTCCAAGTTATCTGATTTGCTTTCTGTGATATAAATTATTTAAGATACCACATTATCCACCCAATATTATTTACTTCCCCAAGTGCCAGAGCCTTTTAAGGAGGGCAACATTCTAAACCTCTCTTCAAATGAGCAATAACTTAATGCTTCAAAAATATCTAGCCATTGATGAATGTGATACTCATACTTGAAAAATTGTATCTGATACTCATATTCTGTTTGCACCAACTTCCTTTATGCTGTCCTTGTTCCCTTTTTTCCTCCTGTACTTTTTAAAATGGGGGTAAGTGTATTGTCACCCATTGACGAGAGTAATTGAATGTTACCTTTAGATTATAACTATAGCAAAATTTACATCATTCCATATTTTCCTACTAGTTTTAGATAATTCTTGGTTTGGGAAAAAAAAACAAAGAACATAGACCACATGGGGTGGCAAAAATAACCATCAATGGTAAATCGTTAAATTCTTACCTCGAGCATCAATACCTTAAGCTATAGTAGTACACAAATTCCTGTCTCTAAATCCTCCATGTTTAAGTGTTTCACTTCTGGGAAATCCACAGAACAGTTTAAGTGGACTCCATGAAGAAGTAAACTTTAATTCAGAAATGTTACACAAGTTCCCTTTCGTTCCCTTTTTTCTTCGCGTTTGTTTTTAAGTGCCTTAGTGCTTTTCTTTGAGAAGGAAGTGGCAGCGCTATTACCTGATAAAATGTCATTCAAGTAACATTAAAGTTGCTTACATCATACCACTAGAATAGCCCATTAATGCCAATTTCTTTATTCCTCTACACTTAAAAAAAAAAAAAAAAACAGATGGCAATACACCCCATTTGATGATTATCAGAAACTTGAACCTTGAGTGAAGTTACGCATGAATCAAGTCATTAGTCTTGTAATAACTGAGGAAAGAACAATTTTAGCATATCTCTTTTTTCTGTTTCTTCATCATGTAGCTCATTAGTTGATGACTTACACTAATAGAACCAAATGAAGCTTATGCCTCCAAATTCAAGTTGCATTAAGCCCAAAAAGAACAAAGCGCTGTAGCAAGAAGCATATTAGAAGCTTAACTTTGCTCTGCCAATACTATTTAAGCAGATCAAGGTGTTCCAATTTTCTAATTGATTGTTAGCATCAAGATGCTTCTTAGCTTTTATATTAGAGAGAGTAACCATATTATCTACCAGACAGAGTCGCACCCGAAAGTTTCAAAATCTATTTTACTATACCGATGTGGAAATGCTACATAATGAGTACACCTTTCCCCTACTTTACTACAGGTGGCGCTACAAGACCCAATAGTTTATGAACTAATGAATCAAGATCAACAGTATGAATTACTCAAACTGTTGGCCGAGGTGATCCGTAAAGATTATGTATGGGGATCTACATTCAGAGAGGAAAGCTGGAAGTTCGTAGCTGACCAGATGCACAGAGAGCATCTACACTTTTCGGTTGTTCGTCTGAAGGCAAGATGTAAATATCTCAAGATGAAATACAGGTTATTCTCAATTTTGTTGGCCAGACGAGGAGTCCAATGGAATAGAAGGACTAATAGAGTAGTGTTTGCCCATGAAGGGGTGTGGCTATCATATGCCATGGTAAGCGTTGTTTTCTGCTTCATACTTTGATATAGAAGGCTCAACATAACTAATAAGATTTGGGGATTTGCCTTTTGGGTCGAGCTCGTCGCACCGGGCATGCCTAGTGCGGGTTACCTCTCCTGTGTGATTTGTGAGCTATTGCACAGGAGCTGGGTTTACCCTGCGCACCCAAAGGGTAGCGGCTGCTGGTTCCCATGTCATCAAAAAAAAAAAAAACTAATAAGATATAGAAGGATCTACCTAACTAAGAGCCTGTTTGGATGGGCTTATGACTTATAAGCCAAAAGTCATAAGTTAGAATTCCTAACTTATGACTTTTGGCTTATTTTGTTATTTTGGCGTCAAAAACAAGTGCTTAAAAGCACTTTTTTATCTTACCCAATCACTACAAAATTGCTTAAAAGCTATTTTGGCTTAAAAGCACCTAAAAAGCCAATCCAAACAGCCTCTAAGAAGAACCATATCGAGGATATCATTTATCAGGAATGAAGTGCAATTTTATTTTTTATTTTTGAAAAATATTAATCAAGGAATATATATCCTACTTGAAGGAGGCAGTATCCTTAATAGATCTGATAGGTGCTTTGTAACTGTTAGGATTTCATAGTTGGATCTGCTATCCTATTTTTCTGTATCTATGGTTCTGGCACTAACCTAGTGCCTTTACTCAATATACAAGTTACCATTGTCAAAAAAAAAAGGATATTATAGTAAAGGAGCTACTGATGACACACAAATTTTCCAAAACTCAAGGGAGACCACGAGCTTCATGTCTGCTGTCAACTATTTACCTCTTTAACAATAAAGATTGAAAGATTTAAGTGTTTCAGTCCATTTCAACTCACCCATGTTATATGCCAAATTGTTTTGCAGGAACAACCAGGGGCACGCCTATTTCGTTACTACGGCATTCAGCCAAGGCTTTTTGATGCCATGCGTGACGTCTTTGAAACCGGAGTTTCAATAGATGGAAGAGCATTGTGATACAAGTTTCTTCTTAAGCCAAAGGTGTTTTACAATTATGCAGTACTGTCTGCCAGGGTTACATCCTTAATCATATTCAGTCCAGTCTAAACACTATTTACTGTTACTTTTCATATGAGTTGAATTATAACATCAGCTGAATCTTTTATGCAAAGTGCAGAGATTACACCATTTTTTTTTTTTGATTAAGCACCGAGTGTCCGAGTCTCTTTGAGCCCCGACTAATCCCGGGGGTGCACAGGCCCTCGGCAAGGAGTTTCCCGCAAGTGCACCACGGGTAATTCGGGGTTAAAAAAAGGTCATGGCCCTCGTAAATTGTTTGCACCCAGCGGGTTTCGAACTTGAGACCTTGAAAGGCAGCACCCCAAGGCTCAAGTCAATTGCCACCAGGCCAACCCCTGAGGGTTGAGATTACACCATTTTTCTTTGATAAGTTTCCTGTTATAATTTTTCAACGGATAAATAAATGACCAAATCACTACATCCAAAGGTGTGGCATATAAGCCAATGAAGTTGGTGAAAACCAAGGACGATCTAGTTCACTTGTGCTGACGGAAGGTAGCAAGTACCCGAACACCACGTTATTAAAAAAAGGTCAAATTGCCATTACTTGTCTTTTAACATGCTTTGATAATATATTTGCCTAGCAGTAGGCAGGGCCGGAGCCAGGTGGGAGCAAGGGGGTTCATCCGAACCCCTTTCGGCGTAAGTTAAAATTATTTTTATGTATATAGTAGATATTGAATCCCCTTTGCTTCTTCGTGTGTTTACATGAGGGAATCTATGTATTACTTTTATGTAGGATAGAAGGTGGAATAACTAAATCCTGCATAACATAATAATATATAAATTCCCTTATAAATAATCCCTGTATTACTAATACGTGCAATAACTCTAACCAACTACCAAACGACAATATATAGGATAACTTGATATTTACCGGCGTAATTGAGAGTGTAAGATAAATTGAGGAAATTTTCAAAAATATACGGCCCAACCTAAAATATTACGTCACATAGCCATAATTTCAGTTTATACAATATTATACAACATTATGCATAATTTATCATCCTTTCTCTTCTTTCCTTCACTTTTCCTTTCTTTGAACCGAGGATCTTAAACAACCCCTCTGCCCCGCAAAGGCAGAGATAAGGTCTGTGTACATCCTATCCTCCCCATACCCCACTTGTGGGATCAAACTGGGTATGTTGTTGTTTGTTGTATTATGCATAATGTATCAACCTTGTATAAAAGCCTAAACCGGGTAACAAACTCAAAAATATGGGCTAAAGCATGTAAATATTTTCTCCCCGTCGACATAAAGCCTAATTTTCCCCAACTAAATTATGTACAACTAATCCCTGCATAAAACCATACATAGATTCTCTCGTACCTAACGCTTGTATCGCTAATACCTGCATAACTCTAACAAGCTACTCCCTCTGTTCACTTTTACTTGTCCACTATTACAAAAATAGATTTTCACTTTTACTTGTCTACTTTCCCATATCAAGAGAAAAGTAATTTATTTTTCCCATTTTAGCATTAATTACTCATTCCAAATCATTTTTCAAATCCAATAAAATTATAACATGGGCATCATGGTAAAATATACACTTCATTTATTATTTCTTAAACAGCGCAAAAAATCAAAAGTGGAACGGAGGAAGTACTAAACTACCCCTAATTTAGACATAGGAAAATTCGTCCACGTGAATTATTGTAACACAAATGATAAACATTTAATTTAAACACAAAATTAATATGATATTATTATTATTATTTTACCGGCGTAATTGAGGGTATAGGATAAGCCGTTACAACCACGAGCTTTAACACCGAGTTTAAGAAATGAACGTTGCCGTTGATGAAGTAGATTCCTTATTCTAACCGCAGCAGCGTCCGTAATAGTTATTGCCTGTCGCCGTACTGCATTTCCGATCGGAGACGCCATATCGATGGTTTTTCTCTTCTTTTATGCTTTTGTGTTGCTTTTTTTAACTTTAGGGGCTGTAAATAGAGTTTTCTGACCTTTATGGGGTGTGTAATGAATTAAACAAAACTATAACCGAAAGTAGCGTAATCGCATCAATTTTCCAATATGTGTCCTGTTTTTCGTTGTTAATTTTACTTTTTTGCTTTTGCGATTTTTTGTGTTGAGAAAGTGACAAAATGGTCCCTTATGTTTCAGAATAGCTTCACAAATCACAATAGTCCGATTTTGGTTCTTTTAAGTTTGTCAAAAGTTAATACTTTTAGTCTCTATTAAATATTTATCAAATTTTATCTGTTGAATTTGACAGAAACAATAAAAAAAATAAAAAAAAATAAAAAAAGGTGTAACTAGAAACACCAGGAAAGTTCTATCAAATCTTGAAATATGCAATACAAAGAACTATATTAAACACTAACAAGAGATATAGAAGTACATTTCAAAAATTGTGCCAGGCTATAAATTAAGAATTGACCCTTTTCATACACTAGAGGGGAAAATTTGATTATTTTCCCTTTTTTGTGTCGATAGAAGTTGCATTTTTTTTAATTTATGGGGCTGTAAATATATTTTTTGAAATTTCTGGGGTATATTATGAATTAAACAAAACTATAACCCCCTCTTATATTTAAGTATCGTAATCATCGACATAGGAATTCCATTATAAACCATCGGTTTTTTTGTGTGTGTACAAGTTGCTTGTTTTGAATGTTTGGGGTGCTGTAAGTATAGTTTTCTGAAATTTCTGGGGTGTTTTGTTGTGAATTAAGCAAAACTATAACCGACCCTTCCAAAATGTATAAGTTGGGGCTCATTTGGTTTGCAGACTAGATTATAGTCCTCGGATTATAATTTTGGGATATTTTTCGGGTTATTGTGTTGAGAAAAGGACAAAAATGGTCCATTATCTTTGAGCTTACCTACCTACAAAATAGTCCATACTTAACAGTTTTGTTCCTTTAAGTTTGCCAAAGTTAATATTGTTAGTCTCGTTAAATATTTACCGAATGCTGACAGTGGAACAAAAGCGATTTAACTAGAAACAACAAGAAAGTCCGATCAAATTTTAAAATATACAACACGAATAACTATTTTAAAAAACTGCACCAAACTCTAGAAATAAAAAAAAAATAGCAAAAATTACAAATATGTACCTTTAAATGTGATGGTGTGTGGTGTACACTTTTTTTATGTTTAAAAATGATGTCAAATAGCGCACTCCATGTGGATAATTAAAGGAAATAATCGAAAGAAAAAAAAAAAAAAAAAAAAAAAAAAAAGATGTCAAAAACACACCTGAAGTTATCACTTTTTTGTAAGTTTCCAACAGTATCAGATACTAGTCGGGGTTAGACCTATCAATTGGGCCGGGCCGGGCCATTTAAATTCGGGTCACATGAGGCCGGTTCCGAGTTTTAATTATTTTAAAATAAATTCTAATACTAAAATTTATTAAGTTTGATACTTTAAAATCTAGTTGTTGCCAACTTTATTTTAACCATCAAGTTCCTTAAATTATTTTTTGGCCCTATTTTCAATTAATAAATACCAGTCATTCTTCTCCATATTATCTCACAATTCCCTACTCTCCTCTATCCCTACATTTCCTACTCATCTAAATCTCTCTCTCTCTTCCAACTTCCAAGTTCAATTTTCAAAATTTAAATTTAATAGATAATGACAATCCTCCTCCTCTAGCTCAAGGAGTGCATCAGTGTAGAGGTATTATGATAAATTAGAAGAAGATACGATTCGATGTAGAATTTGTCTATGAACTATGAATCATAGGTCCGGATCGGGATATGGACCGGTAGATACTTTGGTCCGGCACTTGGGTCAGAAACACCCAAATGCATATGCAACTCTTCGTTAGAATTTGAATTTTGAGCTTTCAAGGTTCAAGTTTCAAGACTCAACTTTCAAGTTTGTTTTCATTTTGCAATGTTAGTTTGATTGTTTTGATTTGATTTTGCAATGTAAGTCATTCAAGTTTGTATGCTTGGAATTTGCAGTGTTATCAATTTAAGTTTGAAATCTATTTTAAATTATCGATGTAATCTTGCATCACCCTCTCAACTTTTTATAATATTTGACACTTATATTTAAATAAATTTAAAAAACAAATTAAAAAAAGAAAAAGTCATTTTTGGGGTTTGGCCATTTGCCCAGCGGCTATTCTTGCTTAAATAGCCGTTGGGAATCTTCATTCCAACAACATATACAAAATATACACGAATATACAATCAACATATACAAGATATACACAAATATACAAAGTCATAAATATCCCAACAATATGTACAAGTCGTTTTTGGAGTTTTTGATAATATCTTAATCACAAATATACATGGTATTTTTTCAACTGAAAAATATGTTCCAATCAAAAGGTCACAAAAGGTTAAATCAATATACATAGTATTTCTAAAAAATAATATTATACCAGGTATATATAACATTATACCATTATAATCTATGTTAAATTATACTATGTATAAAGTACATCAGTGTGCCTCTAAAAATGAATTATACTATGTATATATAATATTATACCTCAATAAAATATAATATAATTAAATTATACCATGTATATTGTAATACATTAGTAAATAGAATACCTCTAAAAAATTGTCAGGTATATATAATGATTAATTGAATACTATTAAGTTTTAGTTGCATAGTAATTAAGAGAATAAAGGGAGTTTAGCTGTTAAAGTTGGCATCATCTCCCTATAAAATAACTAATTTGAGTGGCTTATTTAATTAACTTCCAAAATTTTAGAACTATCCCTAAAAATAGGCAAGAAAATGGAAAGCATGGATCTAATATAGGATTGATTCTTGTATAATAGAATATGTCATGAAAGTAAATATTTGATATGCATTAATTAACGCTGTCATATATATATGTAATCACTTTTCAAAAACTGTTTTTTTTTTTTAAATTAATTAATTCGAAGTGAGCGGGGCCGGGGCGTTGCCTGTGGGCCGATGTAACCGGGCTCGTTGGTGGGCCGGGCTACATGGCATGTCCGGCCCAGCTCCTTAATTTTTTCCACTAGCCCCAGCCCACCACCCTCTTACCAGGTTCGAGGTCGGTTCGGCTATGGGCCGGGTTAGATGGGCCGGGCCCGGGCCTACCCGGCCCAATTGACAAGCTTAGTCAGGGTGTATTTTGATAAATAGTTTGTGATAGTTCAGTAGAAATGCAAACACTTGATAGTTCAAGTGTGTTTTGATAAATAGTTGGTGATAGTTCAAGTAAGAAATGTCTAACACCTGACAGTTCATGTAGAAATGTAAGCACTTGATAGTTCAAGTGTGTTTTGATAAATAGTTGGTGATAATTCATGTAAGAAACGTCAACACCCAATAGTTCAGGTAGAAAACTCACAAAAAAGTGATACTTCATATGTGTTTATGACCATTATCTCTTTTTAATACAATTATACAGAAAACGCTTCTCGTCCATATTATTCCCCTCTCAATATCAACACAAGCAAACAGACAGAGTACGCCAACCACTGTTGCTTTAAGTAATGCATGGTTCAAATGGTAACCAGAGAATGTGTTCAGTAATTCTTCTAGCTAGACCCTTTAACAAGCATATTCATGTACGACGTTTCCCAGTGGTTCAGTCTCAACAGATTAATTTCTAAATCACAAACTTTGTCAAATGCAAGTTCAGATATAGTATCTAAAATAACAAACTCAAAATTCAGTGTTACTTACCTTGAAAGAGTTGAAATAGATGAAATTTAAGATTGAACCATAAAAAGATTAAAAGAGAACGCGCAAAACAGAAGCGTAACAATATATCACCAATCAGCCTAAAATTTTAGACAAAAGGAAGCTAAATATTCCATGGAAAATTCACAACATCTTCAAATTAAAAATTAAGACTAGCTTAAACCTAAATAACAGTGATAACAAAAAAAGGCCAAATAAACAAAGAGAAAAATGAGAACAAACTCAATACATGTAGGACTATGATATTTATTATGCTCTTTATGATGTCGGCTTATGATTCATTTGCCATGTATTTATCTAACTGGTAAAAAGAAATCCCTTAGTCATCATCATATTTGAGACATAATTCCCCATTTACCTTAAAAATTGTTGTAATAAAGAAGAGAGGCATTCTGAAAGCTAAATCGGCTAGTGAGAAGATTCATCCCGTACCACGAGATTCAGTAACAGCAAAAACATTGACCCCAAATGGTTATACCAAAAGAATCTTAATATATGTAGGATTGTAATCCTTTTACTATGCTTTTTATGATCTTGGCTTATGATGCACTTGTCATGTATTTAGCTAATCGATAAAAAGAGAGCCTTTAGACGTTATGTTGCATTTAAGCGACGTAATTCCCCGTTAATCCAAACTAGTATTTTAGTAAAGAAGATAGGGATTTTGGGAGCTAAATCGGTTGGTGATTAGATTCATCCCGTAGCACGGGATTTTGTAACAGCAAAAACATTGACCCTCAAATAGAAAAACATAATTTAAACAAGTTACTTATTACTTTGATAACCATACGTCTAAATAGGTCAAAATAGTATTAGTGGAGGGGAAGGAAATTCAATTAGCATCACAATATTTCTTGCTGGATTATTAAAATATAGCACAATATCCATCCCATATGATATTACTGGATCCTTAAATTTGTAATCAGCCAATAATAATCCACAACGTCCCACATGCTCAGGAACAAATAGAAGATCAGCATCTGCTTCCATATAATCCCTATCCTCTTCAGTTCTATTAATCTGCATTTTTGCTTGTACAAAGGATCAAATTCCATCTTGAAAGCAATCAACACACTTATTTAGTGCTGATTTTAAGCCTTTATCAACAATTTTTGTGTCATTGAGCTTTTGCTTTATGTATTTTTGTGTATTTATTGCGTTATCGATTCCCGTGTCGATAATATTAAATGCCAAACTCAGTTGATCCGTTGAAGACATGATTCTGGAACTCGACTTCATGATCTTTAAACATAAGTTGGGAGCCCAACCTTTGCATGCTTTAGCGAGTAAATTCGAAGAGACTTTTTGTGGTTGTGGAACAATGGTTTGTGATGAGAGAAGGATGAAGGACGAAAAAACAAATGTGAGGAGAAGGAACAAATTAGTTGAAGACACCATGGTTGTGAGAGACGATCAACAATGGGAGGCGGCTCCCCTTACATGTCCATTTGGTCCATTGCACTAGTAATCGATTCACGTGTGTGCACTTGGGATCTAAGAGTCGATATTAGTTTACCTAAAACAACATCTAAACCATGGTTAAACCACATTAGTTCTCCCTATTATCCTCTCCTTATTAGGAGTAACACCATATATGGAGGCGAAAATCTTCTTTGTGAGATAACTATATATATTTTTTTCAACAAGTTCTCGCCGGTATTTTGATGCGAGTTGATATGTTAGTATTAGTTTTTTTTTAGTTAAACTAGATTTTGATAAAAGCAAAGTGTATGGTTTATTTAATTTGTGTCAACAAACAGTTTAATCAGTCATGGAATCTTTAAGTTTTTTGAAATAAAATTTACGTATTTGGAAACGACGTAAAAGACATAAGTCACAATAATTGATAATTTAAAATATTTAAAATATATATGAAAAAATTTAGAGAACTCGAAATCAACAAGTCTTGCCACATAAATTGAGACAAAGATAGTGTTAATTAGTCACAGGTTTCTTCCTTTGCTACACTTAGTGGCGGAGCTATGATTTCACTAAGGAGATTCAAAAATATATACAAAATAAAAATAGACATATGAAGAAGTCAAGGAAACTTATCATTTGTTATATATACATAAAAAATAATTTTAACTTTATATGAGTAATTTTTAGATGAATAAGGACTGAATGAACACAGCTCGGACCATTGCCATACTAGATTACTTCAAAAAGAAACAAAATTGACTATTTAATTTGAACGAGCTTTATTTCATTGATTTCGGGGATGGATGCTTACCATTTTGGGGGGCTTGAATAATGAAAACAATAAACAAAAATAAAAACCTGTGAAAATGGTAAAAACAAAAAACAAAAAAAAAAACTGATTGCAGACATATATAATAAAGAAATAGAGAGATTATATCATAGGAATATTTGCGTATATCTATGATGCCAATAAGGGAAGGATAAAATTACTAATGAGCTATAACCATGGTTTAGAGGCTGTTTTAGGTAAACAAATATGACCCCTGGATCTGGAAGTGTACACGTGTAATTAGATTAAAAGTGCACTGGACCAAATGGATAGTAGCTATACTGGAGCGGAGCTGCTTCCATCAACAATGAGTTGATTTATAGCAAAACAATTAGATATTTTAATAGATGTATAGTCTCATTTAATAGCATTAATTAGTTATCTAAACGAAATGACAAGTAATCCATTATAACACGTAAAATTTGTTAAGATAATGTTAGGTTAAATTTGGTATAGAAAATGAATTATCTAATCCTTTTCTGAAGCAAATTTTATTTTTAGTATATCTTGTTTGGGAATTATTTTGGATATATTTAGAAAAAGAATTATTTTTCTCGATTTCGTTCCTTCAATTTATGAGATGAGATGTTGTGGAGCCCTAACATACTTTGCTGTAAGAAAGGAAAAAAATAGAAATAAAAGAGGAAAAGTAAGAAATAAGATGGAAGTTAAAATTAATTTCCTTTTTTTGTCTATAAGTTTTATTAATTTTTTATACAGTACTGTATGTGAAAGTCTTACTTGTCTTACCATTCTCTAACAATTGATCAAATATTTATATGTTCATCACATAGTAATTAGTATCTAATTGCCAAAATAAAATAAGAAATGAAGTTTCTTTAGTACTTTTTTGATTTACTCCATGAATATTATTACAAGTGAGACATTTCAAATTTAAAGTTGTATTGAACAGTTAAACAAAAAAAATATATTATCGAAGAATAACTAAGACAATTTTGACACAGTTGAGGCTTTTGGGTTGCTGCAATTGGAACAGGAGGAAAAATATAATTGAAATATTGTACAAAAGAAAGGAAAGAAATCAAGAGAAGGCAAAGAAAAAAATGTCTAAGAGACCAGGATTGATCTTTTATTTTATGTTTTCCATTTTTTTTCTTTTTAGTTTGTTTCCTTTCCTTTTTAATTTGTTTGAGACAAACAAAAAGGTGTCCTAACCTTATGAAACATGAGTTTCATCAATAAGAAGAAAAATGAGGGTGACATCTCAAATTTACATCAATAAGTGTGTTTGTTTTTATTTTACATTCACTTAGCTCTAAATAGATCTGAATGATTAAGATGTATAACAAAGTATTATTTCATTAAGATGCTATCCACTCAAAAATTTCTATAAATATGTCAGTGGGTTCAACATACCGGACAAAAAAAGAATCTCAATATATATGTTGGATTATGAAAAAAAATGAAATGAAATTAAGAAGAAAATAAAATTTAAACAGAGAATTCAATACTTTGAAGTACATGCGAATTCAAATTAGTCGGGTCAATAAATTTTGAATATCGAATAAATATACTGAAAAAACTCTATATATGTAGGATTATGCTATTCTGCTATAAATAAAACTAAGAAAAACAAGACAAACTTTAAGCAAATAAATTAAATTACTTAATATTTTGATAATCGTACATCTAAATAGTTCAAAATTTTAGTGGTGGAGGGGAAGTAGATTCAAGATCCTCCACAATATTTAATCTTTGGATAACTAAAGTATGTCACATCTTTCATCCCAATAGAAATTACTGGTTCTTTAACCTCATATTTAGTTAAAATTGTTCGCAAAATAATCTGTATAAGTTTAAATAAAGTTTCAACACAATCTATAAAACACTTAGTAAAAACATATTACACAGTATAAAATACTTAAAACCAGTAAACTACAGAAACTGGAAAAGGAACAGAAACAGTGTTGGAAAAATAAAAATAGCAAATAATCGAGCTTACTTAGTTAAGTGTGTCCTTAATCCTCGAGGTTGATGGAATACGAACGATTATCTTACCGAATAGTAGTACTCCAAATTCAGATAGCGGCGAACGAGAGTTTTGGAGAGAAAGGTTTTATTTTGTTTTTTAGCGCAGAAAATTCGTTATGAATTCGGGAACAACGAGAGTTTTGGAGAGAAAGGTTTTATTTTGTTTTTGAGAAAAGAAAATTCGTTATGAATTCGGGAACAAATCAGGAATTTATAGCAATCAATCAATCGATCTTTGACAAATCCAAATCCGAAGCCGAGCGAGTGACGAGGGCGCGAGGGGTCCTTGCCCCCTCAACCCTTTTAGCAACTAGAGAATGTGTAATGTAATATATACACCTCTCTTTTCCCCTCTTTTTCCTATGTGGGACAAATGCTTTAACCAAAGCAAAAGGGACCTTTTACGTTCCTCAAAGCAAAAGAGACCTTTTACATTCCCTTCACTTTTCATCCCATCATTTCTCATTCACCAATATCAAAACCCAACAAAAAAATCATCACAACGATAAACTTGTCCATAAATCATAGAAAGATCATAATCTGCTAAAATATAATCCTTATTATCATCAGTTCCATTAATCTCCAATTTTGCACTTCCAAATGAGCTTATTCCAGCTTCAAAGCAATCAACACACTCATGTAATGCTGATTTCAGGCCTTGATCAACAGTTTTTGGGTCATTGAGCCTTTGTTTTATATATGTTTGTGTATTTGTTGCATTCTCGATTCTAGCTTCGATAATGCTCACTGCAAAGCTCACTCGATCTGTTGAAGACATAATTTTGGGGCTTGACTTCAAAATTCTCAAACATAAGTTGGTATTCCAGCCTTCGTAATCTCCCTTGCATGCTTTAGCTAGTAAATCCGAAGAATTTTTTTGTGATTCTAAAACAGTGATTTGCGAAGAGAGAAGGATGAGAGACGAAAAGACAAATGTGACGAGAAGGAAAAAATTTCTTGGTGAAGCCATGGTTATAAGAGAAGGTCAATGTTGATGATAATACAATGAAATTACAATTACAATTGAAAAAATAAAATGAAGAAATAAAAATATCTTCGGCTGAGGCGCGGATATCTCGCTTTCTTTAAGGAGATTCCCCAAAGACAAATCGTAATCTTTCGAATCCGATCACGTCGTACAACTCAACAAACTCTGGACAAGATGTTGAGTCCAAAGCTCCACCAAAAAGAAGAACACCTTTCTTCAACTAATAAACTCTCTTTTATTTTCCTCACTTTTTAAGAACTCTCCAAAATATATATTTTTCTCTACCCCCACAAGTTAAGGATGAATAACTATTTATAGGTAGGAAAATCATCCTTGAATTGAATAGAAAAATAAATGGGGTAGTAAAGTAGGTAGATAATGGAAGAATTATGAGTTGGAGGTTATATGAGTTACAACACTAAAGAGGATGAATATGGGTGAGTAATGAGATAGTGGAAGAATAAAAAGTAAAGGCCAATTAAGGCTCAAAAAACGTGAGAATGAATGCAGCAATATAAATGTATTGAATTGATGAACTTTAACATATATTATTTAATATTAAAATGCACTAAAAGGTCAACAATGAGCTGATTTATAGCAAAAAAAAATGTAGATGTTTTTAGTATACGTATTATTTTATTTACTAATTAATTTATTATTTTATTTACTAACATTAATTACTAATCTAAATAAATTTGATAAGAAACAACAACTCAAATTTGTTAAGAAAATCGTACTTCGAATTTGTTATAAAAATGAATTTTCGTCCATTTTAAGCAATTTTACTTTTTAGTACGTACACCTTATTTGGTAATTATTTCGAATATATGTAGAAAAAGATTTATCGTCCTCGATTTGCCTCTTTATGAGATACTATTAATAAAAGAGAAAAGGTAATAAATAAGATGGAATATGCCATTTGATTAACGCCATTAACGGGATTTTGCTGTTTAATAGTCAAAATTTAATATCCTTTATTATTCTTTCAACGTTATTTACTTTTTATAATAGATATGAATTCCTTTTACAATGAAAATCCTGACTATCTTTACCATTTTCTTACCCCAGGTCAAATATTTCTATGTTGCCACATACAATAGTAGTTAGTACTTATTAAATTCTCGAAATAAAATAAGAAATATAAAGAAAGTTAGTATTGCCTTTTTAATTTGACACTATTAACATTATCACAAGAATGTTATTTGATTTATTTTGAGATTTGATGCGACTTCCGAAAGCATCTATATTTTCTTTTTATTATCAGAGATTTTCCTTTGGCTGATTTTTGTTGATCATTTTGTTTTTTGATTAATTACCCAGGGAGCTGCATGAATTTGATATCCTAAAATATTTACATGGCATAGTTGGTGATAAATCGAGGGAATGAAGATGTCTTAAAATATTTTGTTTAGTAATTGTTGATAGATCTAATGTAACATCTAATGTTTACAATAGCTCCAGGTACTTTAGTAAAAGAGTGTTATGTAGTTTTTTTTAATCTAGTTTGTTTTAAACCACATCAAACCATATAGTCCTCATTATGCCTCTATACTTTCTCTACATTATGTAGTTTTTCCTTTTTTCAGATTTTTCATTTTGGGGATTTAATCAAATTCTGATTCATGCTAGAATGTTTCATATTAGGAAAGTCAAACACTTCCTAATAAAACAACTCTATATGTATTATGTAAATATTCAATTAAGAATGCATACGAGTACTTATATGTTATCACTTCACCACAACCCTTATTGGTTAAAGAATGCCATGTAGCTTAATCGACTAATCATGTGTCAAATAATCATTAATGATCTCTTTTCTTCATTGATTTTTAAGACGGAGGCTTCAGGTCATAGCCCGTAAACTCTCGATTTAGATATAATAATATTTTATTGGCCAAACCCATCGACAAACACCACGTGGTCGACCACTTCTTTCATGGAAGATCTAATAATTCCTTTTTATTCGGAGCAAAACCGTACCTGGATTTCCTCATCAAATGAGAAAGAAAAAAAAAACTCATTTTAATTGTAAAACCGTGGAGTTTTGACCCAAGTTGGTTGGATGCGTAATGAGGCGACGCCCCCGGATGAATTGCATTAGTTGGTTTGGCCTATTTTATTCGTACCTTTTCCTAAGAGAAAAAAAAAAAATTTATCGGATGAATTGCTGTTGGGACAAGAAATAATAAGAAAATACCTTAGACGAAGAAGAAAATGCGGGTGACATCTCAAATTTATATCAATAAGTGTGATTGTTTTTATTTTTATTTTACATTCACTTAGATCTGAATGATTAAGATGTATAATAAAGTATTGATTTCATTAAGATGTTATCAACTCAAAAATTTCTACAAAGATGCCAATGAGTTTCGAATACATGATCATATATAAATATGTAGGATAAACTTCTAAAATGAAAAAAATTAAGAAAAAAATAATTTAAACATAGAACTCAATACTTTGAAGAGCATGCGAATTCGGATTAATCGGGCCAATAAATTTCTAATACCGAATGATTATAATTAAAAAAAAAAAAACTCAATATTTGTAGGATTATGATCTTCTACTAAAGATAAAACTAAGAAGAATAAAAGATAAAATTTAAGCAAAGAAATTAAATTACTTAATACTTTAATAACCATACATCTAAATAGTTCAAAAATTTGATGGTGTAGGGGAAGTAGATTCAAGATCCCTCACAATATTTAATGCTGGATGACTAAAGTATGTCACATATTTCATCCCAATTGAAACTACTGGTCCTTTAACCTTGTATTTAGTTAAAAAATAATCACAACGATACACTTGCTCATCAACCACAGCAAGATCATAATCCGTTGTCTCGTATTCCTTGTCGTCTTTAATTTCAGTATATGCATGTCACGACCCAACCCCGTAGGCCATGACTAGTGTCCGAATTGGACACTCATACGCACCTGACACTCGTAATTAGCATACTAACTCGCATAAATACAAATGGTCACACATAGTCTCGCATTATCGCATAAGAGCAAACATATATCATAAAAGCGGCGAGGGCCCATAATGTACATAACATATCAAAATGCACTTATCCGCCACGACGGGTAGGACCCTAAGTATAAAACGTACGAACATATCAGACAGAACAACCATAACCCACATACAACGGACCTCCTAAATGCAAAGTGAATCATATGACGGGACGGGGCCCCGCCGTACCCCCGAATGAATATATACATATGCAACGGAAAAGATATATATATACCAAAATAGCTTGGACCTGAACCTTGTACGGGTGGATCACCAAAGCGTATGGTGCATTGAAACGCACTTGAGCTGTCGAGTATGTAAAGCAAGAAATACGAATGTAATCATAATCAAAACAATAAATACAGAGAAAATAGGTACAATATGCAAAATGTCAAAATATTTTGAGAATATAAATCATGCATAGGCTCTTATTCGTCATTGGCGCCATAACACAAGATCACACCGTAAAAGTTTCATATCTCCGTAGCCGACATATCCCATAACACACCATAACGCCATAGCACAACATCACACCAATATAATCGGAACCCGACCCTCTAGCGAGGAGCTTTTGAGCACGAATATAATAACCATATGCACGAGCGAGTCGTGAGTAACCATATGCATATAAATCATAATCATAAACTCATTAAATAAGTAAGAAATCCATACTCGGGAGTTAAGGTGAAGGTAGTACTAAGTCTTTCCCGAAGGTCATTAAGAACAAACATAGAAAAGTCGCGGGGCCCACGGACGGGTGTCAACCCCATCCGAGCCCGCCTATGGAGGTTGGGGAATGTTATACCTTATGGAACCTCAACGAGTGTTTCGAGGCGATCCAAGCTCGCCTACGAAAGTTACGAGCGTTCGTAGTTTCGGCGTCTTTTAGGAATAAAATTCTTTACAAAACTCTTGAAATTCAATCAAATGAAAACATAAGTGCCTTAGTTAGGCTACGTTAGGAGAGTAAGTCTTTAGAAGCGAATAAGATACATATGCAAGCTCGGATCTCGAGAATGGAATTACCCCGAGGCTCGTATCATAGCCTAATTAACACTAGGACATGCCAAAAGAAGGAAAGGTTAGGCTTCACATACCTCGTCCGCTCTCAAGCTAAGTCAAGCCTCAAGTCTCGGGCACTCCAAGATCTACATAACGCCAATATATCAACCATTAGCTATAAGCGTTTGCATTCAATTCCAAACGAACACCAAATTCTACGAAATTTGGGCAAAGATTTCCATAAATACAACAGAGAATTCAAGCCAAATTCATCAACAACAATACCAACAACCAAACTAACAACATTAATAGTCAATTCAAAATGCATTCTAACATTAACAACTCTTTTCTACGCAACTCATCAACATTCCATTATACTCACTTCAACTACTTACATTCAAACCAATATCAACGTTCGTACATTCGATTACTAATCCAAAACCATTCAAACAATATTCAAGAACACTTTAGACAATTCACACAATATTTCAAACAACCCAACCAAGGTTCCATCTCACCCGAAAACTACCCCCAACCCGAGGGCACTACAACCATATTTCTTTCTCTCAAATTCATGAATTACACCAACAAATCCACACATTAACAATGTCATTCTCATAAATACAAAAATTACATTAAAAGCACATTAACTTCCAAATCAGCCCGTAACCATTACAACATCAATTTAAGTCATTAAACTTGCATTTTCATCATAGAATCTATAACGACGACAACTAAAATACCAACTAACATTTGCTCATTCTCCACCACCCAAGGGGGACTCCATTCGGCCCACACCATACACACACATATAGATGATTTTCATTCTTTTCTCCACACTACAACAATCAAAACATGCTAACTAGAATTAATTCATTACTTTTAACACAACACACGCACCGACTCGCCAAACACCATGTCACGGCTCAACTTCAACATGACTTCTTTCATGAATTTCATCCATTTTAGCATACTACAACACACATAAACCATCTATAACTCATAAAAACAAGATTAAACCTTACCTTTCTTCTTCAACTTTACAACTTGCCTAAGATGGTGAATAATGAAAACGAGTAATCTATCGCTTCCAACAACACTCCCACGTTAATAAGCACCCTCCAATTAGTAGGTTTGCTTGAAGAAATAATTTTTTTCTTGATCAATTCTTGGTCCTCAATTTCTTGCTCTATGGCCGAAACCCTCTCTCTTTCTCTTCTCCAAGTTCTCTTGATTTTTCTAGAAGTGTAAAATGGTGAATAAGATGACTAAGTCATCTTTTTAATACCATGTATTGATCATCCATGTGGCCATGGCCCACACCAAGGTGGCCGGCCACATGGTCCCTTATTTTTCTTTTTTTTTTGTTTTTCATATAATAAAACACTTTCCAAAAATAGAATACTTTCCAAAAATAGAATTTGACCCCAAATGTTTCCTTAATATTTCCATGCCAATAAAATCATACACAACTCATGCCTATAAAACAAATAAAAGTCTCTACTTCGTATCCCGGAATAATCTTGTCCCCAACTTATCGTAATTAGCTCGGATTATCCCAACGTACAAATTACGGGATATAACAATGCACTTCCCAATGACCCCATTCCAGCTTGAAAGCAATTGACACACTCTTTTAGCGCTAATTTTAAACCTTTACCAATGTCGGTGTCCTTGAGCTTTTGCTTTATATAAGTTTGTGTATTTGTTGCATTCTCGATTCCCGCTTCAATAATGCTCAGAGCAAAGCTCACTTGATCTTTTGAAGATATAATTTTGGGTTTCGATTTCAAAATTCTCAGACATAACTTGGGATCCTAGCCTCTGACACCGCCATGGATATTACATGCTTTAGCAAGTAAATCCAAAGATATTTTTTGCGGTTTTGATAGTATGATTTGCAAAGAGAGAATGATGAGAGACGAAAAGAAAAATGCGAAGAGAAGAAAAAATTTGCTTGAAGAAGCCATGGTTACAAGAGAATGCCATCAATGAGCTGATTTATAGCAAATAAAATGTAGATATTTTTCGTATATGTATAGTTCTATTTAATAGCATTAATTAGCTAGTAATCTAAACTAAATGATATGAGAAAATCCAGTAGAACAGGTCAAATTTGTTAAGAACATTGTAAGTTAAATATATCATAGAGAATGAGTTAAGCAATATTTACTTTTTAGTAAATCTTATTTGGATACTATATCGATTTTTTTAAAAAAAATTATTGCCCTCTGATTTGCTTCTTTATGAGATTTTCCAAGAAGAGAAATGAAAGAAATAAAAGAGAAAATATAAGAAAAAAGATGGAATTTATGCCATTAACGGGAGTATCGCTGTTTAGAAGTCAAAATTTTATTTCCTTTATTATTCTTTCAATGTTATTTATCTTTTATACACTATATGAAAATTGTTTACAATGAAAATCTTAAATATCTTGCGAGATTCTTACCACTGGTCAAATATTTCTTTGTTCATTGATCACATATGTAGTTAGTATTGAAATCTTGAAATAAATTTTTTTTAAAAAAAAGTTATTTCATTATTATTTCATTATCTTTCTGTTTTTACAAGCATGCGTTCTTTTTTATGCTAATTTTTTTCTGATTTTTATTGACCATTTTGTTTTTGATTAATTTTTTAAGAAGTTGCATGATTTTAATAGCCTAAATTTGATTTCCACGGCATAGTTGGTGATATGGGAAAATGAAGTTGTCTTGAAAACTTTTTTTCACAATTAATGGAAGATCTAATATTTATAATAATTGAGAGTACTTTAGTAAATGTATTAATTATTATACAATACGATACAATCAAACGAAACAATAAAATTATTATTAAACCACATCAAATAAATACATTTTTTCGATGTGCCCCTAAACTCCTTCAGTGAAAGAGCACTATGCAACTAATTCAGCTTAAGTTGCGGGGACTTTTCGTTTTTGTCGCCGCACCCGTCTCGACAAGAGATGGGTGTGGCTGTGGGTTTGGGCGCGGGATACGTTTCAGATACGGTCAATCAACTTCGGATACTCTGACCAGAATCCATGGATAAATTTGGCGGAAAATTGAGATTTTGGATTTCTCAAAATGAAAGATAAAACAAATTTAAGACATGGAAAATGACATACCTTCAATATTATAGTCCTTTTTTTTTTTTCTTCATATTCGTTACTTCATGTTTCAGGCCAAAACTAGAGAAATCAAGAGTTCAAGAGGTCGTGTTTTTTTATAGCTCTAGTTTTATAATTTTGTATTTTCTTAGCCGAATCCCCGCACCCGTATCCATACCTGAATCCGCACTCCCGAATCTTAAAATTTAGATTTGCCGAATTTGACACTCGAATTTGTGCCCGTACCGAAATTCCCGAACCCGAGCCCGAGCAACTTAGGATTCAACTAATCACATGTCAAAACAATCACTAATGATCTTCTTTTTCATTAACTACCAAGACAAGGGCTTCAAGTTATAACCCGTACATTTTGATTTAGACATAATAATAAAAATATATCGTCTCGAACTTTTTCTCATAAAAAAAAATATAAAAATCGGGTACTTTCTTAATAAATTGAAATCGTTGGGTTACAAGAAAAAATCTCTCTTATCAAGACAAGAAAGAGTGTCTCCACATTTTTTTTTTTGTGTGTAAACGAAAGAACTATTATATCAAAGGTTAAATGATTTACTATAGACAAATCTCAATATGAAAAGACCCTGAAGGTAGGAATAATGGCGTAATCACACATAGTGAAGGATCTCAATCGAATATATTCCATCGGAATTTTTATGGTATATATATATATTTTAAATATCTTTAATGGGATTTCTGACTTCAGCAACAACAACAACAACAACATACATCTGGGTTAATCCCACCATGTAGTCTGGAGAGGGTTAAATGTCGCATGCAGATCTTACCCCCACCATTGGTAGAGAAGGTTCGTTTCGAAAGCAGTTAACTTCTACTAAAAATGGATTTCTGACTTCAGCACTGAATAGAAAATTACGTACGCAGACAAATAATAAAATAAGAAAAAAGAAAAAAAGGGATGTTTGGCAAAGCTTGCTCCCACCAGAAAATGAAAATTCAAACTAAAGTACCAATCAGAAGCATGGCACAAATGTCTGTATCTCATACATGTCACCATCTTTTTTTTTAGGCAAAGGGGTATCACATGTTAGTTTTTCCGGTTCCAAATATTAATTGTTTCCTCAAACTAAACTTGTCTCAAATTTTTTATTTTTTCTCTTCAAATTTATCCTTATTGTTCGAAGTAGTAAAGGATATTGATGTGTTCCATTAAAAGAAATGAGTCACGTTGAGCTCGTCGCACATGGCTCACCTAGTGCGGATTATCTCTTTTGTGTGGTTTGCGGGCTATTGCACAGAAGCGGGGTTTATCCTGTGCGCACCCAAAATGTCCCTTGTCATAAAAATGAAAAAATAAAAAAGTCGGACCGATAAAAAGATCGATTACATAGGAGGGCAAACCGAAAAACTCATTTTTATAAAACCTTACTGTTTCTCCATATATAATAAAAAAACACGTGGGACGCGCGATAAGTAAGGAACTGAAGGAAATTTAAGAAATAACTTAGATATGTACCCTCATAATTAAGACTAATATATCTTAATTAATTTATATGGAATTTTTGTCGTCCACCATTAAAAATATTTGGTTTTGGCCAACGGTTAGATAAATGAGAGAAATTTTCAATTGTTCCATAGATAAAATTAAATCTTGATTTCCAAGGTTGTTAATGTTATTTAAACTAGTTAAACATTTATCTGCGCCCAGTAGCTACACTAAATCAGATAGTTAAACAATGATAATTAAAGTTAGAGGAAGAATACCTATCGCTTAACCATAATTAGTTGAGAAGTGGACTTTATATACGTGTATGTTCAAATAGGAAAAAAATAACATCTATACGTACTTTCGAATTATATTTTCTCATTTTCTCGAACAGATAAACTTTTCAAAAAAAAGTAAAGATTGTAAAATATAGATTCTTTTTTTATATATATATATAAATTAGGGAACACGCAACCGCTATTCTTTGGGTGAGCTCTAGGTAAACTCCGCTTCTAGTGCAATAACCCGTAAAGCACACGGGAGATGTAAACTGCACTAGATAAACCCCATGCATGAGCTCGGACTGACAAGGTTGTTGGTCGGCCAATCGATCCCGAGACTCCATATGAGAAACCACTCGCTGAACCAACTCAGCCACCCACGCGGGTCAAATAAAAAATTCTTAAATTTGTTTTTTTCTTTTCTTTCTTTTCCATAAAATAGAGTGAAGAAAAGGAAAAACAAAAGACAAAAAAGTTAGGGTGATTCTCTTAAGCAATTCATGTGAATGAGAGCAATAGTTTTGGTAGAAAGTGCAAAGATATTTTTCCCAAATGGGCTAAGGATCACAACACAAACAATATTTTGGCCCTTCTCATATTGTTCCCTAGAAAACTAACAAAAAAATGAAAAAGGGAAATTGCCAACACTTCTCCTTAGTCCTATTCTACTATACTATTCTACTGTGAGAGTTTAGCCACTAGCCAAACACTCCTCTCTTTCTACAAAATTTTCCAAACATTGCTACAATTTTATCAAGTTCAGGTGATATTTTTTCTTTCTTTCTTTCTCTCTCTCTGTGTATTGTGTTGTTTTTTCACAGTTTCTTGATGAAGTGTTAGGTTTACTATTGTTTTGAGAATCTGGATACAATTTATACAATTATGAGGTTCTTTGTTCTTATTGGGTTTATGTAATGCTACTTAATAAAAATTGTATTTTTTTTTTTTTAACTTCCTGCTATTGATTTTTCTCAATTTTCAAAGTTGTCAGGTAATTTTATTCTTTTGTTTTTTTTTATAAGGTTCTTATGTGGTTGTTTTCCTTGTGGGTTTGTGTAGTGCTACTTGATAAAGATTATCCTGCTATTGCATATAGTGAGGTTCTTTATTCTTCTGGGGTTGTTTTCTATGTGGGTCTGTGTAATACTACTTAATAAAGAGTGTATTTTTTTTATTTTTTTTTAAGACGGAGGCTTTGGTCATAGCCAGTAAACTCTAGATTTAGATATAATAATATTTTATTCATACCTTTTCCTCATCAAATGAGAAAAAAAAAAATCAAGTACCTTCCTGCGGATGAATTGCATTAGTTGGGCTAAGGAAAAATAATCTTCTGTTGGGACAAGAAATAATAAGAAAATACCTTAGACGAAGAAGAAAAATGCGGGTGTCATCTCAAATTTATATAAATAAGTGTGATTGTTTTTATTTCTATTTTACATTCACTTAGATTTAAACAGATCTGAATAATTAAGATGTATAACAAAGTATTATTTCATTAAGATGCTATCCACTCAAAAATTTCTACAAAGATGCCAATGAGTTTCGAATACAAGATCATATATAAGTATGTAGGATTAACTTCTAAAATGAAAATTAAGAAGAAAAAAATCAAACATAGAACTCAATACTTTGAAGTTATTGAACATGCGAATCCAGTAACATTAATCGGGCCAATAAATTCCTAATACCAAATGATTATACTAAAAAAAAAAAAAAATTCAATATATATAGGATTATGATCTTCTACAAAAGATAAAAATAAGAAAGAAAAAAGACAAATTTTAAGCAAAGAAATTAAATTACTTAATACTTTGATAACCATACACTAAATAGTTCAAAAATTTGACACTGTAGATTCAAGATCCGTCACAATATTTAATGCTGGATGACTAAAGTATGTCACATATTTCATCCCAATTGAAACTACTGGTTCTTTAACCTTGTATTTTGTTAAAAAGTAATCACAACCATACACTTGCTCATCAACCACAGCAAGATCATAATCCGCTGTCTCGTATTCCTTGTCGTCTTTAATTTCAGCATGTGCACTTCTCAATGACCCCTTCCTTATGCTTGAAAGCAATTAACACACTCTTTTAGCGCTAATTTTAAACCTTTACCAATTTTGGTATCCTTGAGCTTTTGCTTCATATAAGTTTGTGTATTTGTTGCATTCTCGATTCCGCTTTGATACATATGGCACAACCTCAAAGCTCACTCGATCTTTGAAGATATAATTTTGGGTCTCGACTTTAAAATTCTCGAAACATAAGTTGGGATCCCAACCTGAACACCGCCTAGTGCATTACAAAAATATTACATGCTTTAGCAAGTATGGAAAATCCGAAGATATTTTTCGTGGTTTTGATAATATGGTTTGAGAAGAGAGAATGATGAGAGACGAAAAGAAAAATGTGAGGAGAAGGAAAAGTCTGCTTGAAGAAGCCATGGTTATAAGAGAATGCCATCAATGAGTTGATTTATAGCAAATAAAATGTAGATATTTCTAGTATAAGTATAATTCTATTTAATAGCATTAATAGCTGTAATCTAAAAAAAGTAAAAATCCTATATAACAGGTCAATTTTATTAGAAAAATTGTAAGTTAAATATATCATAGAGAATGAGTTGAGCAATATTTACTCTTTAGTACATCTTATTTGGAAATTATATCCATTTTTTTTTTAAATTATTGCCCTCTAATTTGCTTCTTTATGTGATTTTGCAAGAAAAAATAAAATAAAAGGAAAGAAGTAAAAGAGAAGATTTAAGAAATAAGATGGAATATGACATTTGATGTACGCCATTAACGGGATTTTTCTCTTTAGAAGTCAAAATATTATGTCCTTTATTATTCTTTCTATGTGATTTATTTCATATATGAAAATTGTTTACAATGAAAATCTTAAATATCTTATGATTCTCTTACCACTGGTCAAATATTTCTATGTTCACTCATAAGATATACTCCTAGTTATATTACATTACTGAAATTAAATAAGAGAAAAGAAAATTCTTTTATTAACTTTCTGATTTTACTCTCTAAATGCTATTATTACAAGTGTGGCATCTGATTTTACATTTTTGAGATTTGATGTGTTTTATGAAAGTAAGTATGCGTTCATTTTATGGTAAGACACTGCTTTCATTTTATGCTAAGACATTGCGTTCATTTTATGCTAAGACATTTTTTTTATTCCTAATTTTGTTGACCATTTTATTTTTTTATTAATTTCCTAAGGAGTTGCATGATTTTGATAGCCTAAAATAGTTACAAGGCATAATAGGTGATAAATCGAAAAAATGAAGTTGTCCTAAGTTTTTATTTTTTGTAATTGTTGATAGATCTAATATTTACAATTATTGAGGGTATTTTAGCAATTTTTTTTTTTTTTTTTTTTTGTAAAATGAATTCATACCTTTTCCTCATCAAAACCTTTCGGATGAATTGCATTAGTTGGGTAAATCCCGCTCCGTTGCAATAATAGCCATAATCACACTTGAGAGGTAAACGGGTGCATCTCAAATTTATACAAACCCCCCGTGCGACGATTTTACATTCAAGAAAAGATCGAATGATTAAGATTTCAAACTTGTGACCTCCCTAATATACAATATGTTACAATCAAATTGATCAATAAAATTATTATTAATAAACTACATAAAAGTAATATTATTGGTCGTGCCCCTGCACTTCCCATGTGAAAGAGCACTATGCAGCTGATTCGATTAATTATCCGTCAAAACAACCATTAATGATCTCTTTTCTTTATTAATTACCAATAAAGAGGCTTCGTGTAATAACCCATGTTTTTTTTTTCCTGAAAAGGAAAATGGGAGGAGATTACAAGGTAGGAAATCGAATCTTCATCAACAAAATAAAAGTTCAGATAACAACTAACTGAGCTACTAAGATTCTCCAGCTCATAAACTTTCGATTTAAATCATAACAATATTTCGTTTCGAACCTTTTTCTTCCTGAAACTTGAAAAATAAAGTTTTCAAGTACTTTCTTTGGATGAATTGCATTAGTTGGGTTACAATAACATTTTTCTTCTATCAAAACGAGAAATGGTGCTAATAAGAATTGTGGTGGAATGATAAGTACTCATTTATTCTTAATTAGAGGTTTTGAATTTGAGTATTGAGTGTGAAATATAGGACTTTCTAATGTGAATTCAAATTTGATATGACATTAATATAAATACTGAACACTTAATAAAAAAATAGAAAACAAAAAAGACAAGAAATAATGTCTCCGCATTTTTTTTTTTTGTGTAAACGAAAGAACCAAAACATCTAAGGTTTCATGGTCCACTAAAAACAAATCTCAACATGAAAAGACCCTAATAAAGGTAGGAACAATAATTCAGCCATATACGTCAAAAGGCGATCACTTGAATATCTTTTATCAAAAATTTATATAATAAATATAAAATTATACCAAATATATAAGTATTCTTTTATAAATATAAATTAAATTTTGAATATCCTTAACGAAATTTTTAACTTTGCCGTTGAGTAAGAAATTTTTAACACAAAAAAAAAAAAAAAAAAAAAAAATGAAAGCCAGATGATTGGCAAAACATGCTCCCACACAGAAAATGAAAATGCATACTAAAGTACCAATCAGAAGCATGACACAAATGTTTGTATGTTAACATGTCACCATCTTTCTTTTAGGCAAAGGGGTATCATATGTTAGCTAATTTTTTCAATTCCAAATGTTAATTGTTTTGGTAAATTGAATTATTTCAAAAAATATATATTTTAAAGTCATTATATTTTCCCCCAAACCTATCTCTATTGTTATGATTAATGAAGTAGGCATGTGTGAGGAAAATAGGTTCGAGGTAGGAAAACAACCTCTTTTAAAAATGTAGGGTAACAACTAAGGCCTACACTGATAAACTTTCGATTGTGGTCAATACGCCCTTCCTGACTTGAAAAATAAAGTTTTCAAGTACTTTCTTTGGATGAAAAGTTGGGTTACAAGAACATTTTTTTTAATTAACAAATTCCACCTAAAGAAAGGAGATAAACTAGTAAAAAGGCCAATTATATAGAATGCAAACCAAATATTTCAACACGTAGAAATATATTTGGACCTTTTTAATTGTTCAGGTATGCTACAATTATTTTAGAGGATTGTGTAAACCAATTTGATAGTTTAAGGGTAAAGTTAAATCTTTCGTTTTTCTATGTGGCTCCACTATGACAATTATTTGAGTCTAGATGAGGAAGGAGTAAATATGAGACGAAATTAACGGTGAGAGTTTTATACACCAAAAGGTAAAGATAGCGCAAATATGAAACAAATCAAATACCTCAAAGAAAGAAACCAGATACCCCCCCCCCCCCTTTAATTTAAAAAATAATGACGTTGTTATCCGCATGTATTTGACTAATTTACTCGATAAATTTATCTTCCACCAACACATGTATTTGACAATTCTCACGTTAATGTTTAGATAAATGAAATAATTATTCAAACCGCATCAAAATTAAATTCAATTCTTGATTTCCAAGGTCGTTGCTGAAACTGTTTACAAACGTAAACTATAGATTCTTATATTTTTTTTTATTTTCCATAAAAAAGAGTTCTAATTTTAGCTAGTAAGAGCTCTGCGAGGAATGGAAAAAAATCATGTTGGCAGCGTTGCCTCCAAATGAGCCCGCAATTCAAATCGCATCAAAATTCGGATTCAAGTGATTCCAATGCGAATACTAGATACGGTCGGAAAACCAAAAAAAAAAAAAAAAAAAGAAAAAAGATTGAATATTAACAAAAAGAAAAAAAGAGAGAAAGTTGGGATGATTCTCTTTGAGCAATTCATGTGAATGAGAGCAATAGTTTTGGTAGAAAGTGCAAAGATATTTTCTCCAAATGGGCTAAGGCTCAAAACCTTCACCTATTGTTCCCCAGAAACTAACAAAAAAATGCAAAAGGGAAATTGCCAACACTTCTCTTTAGTCCTATTCTACTACTCTACTGTGTGAGTTTAGCCACTAGCCAAAAACTCATCTTTTTCAACAAAATTTTCCAAACATTTCTACAATTTTTATCAGTAATCTCACAATACCTTTTAGAGGCTTCTCTCTCTTGAATTTCAGGTGAATTTCTCTCTCTATTCTGTTCACAGTTCGTAGGTGAAGTGTTAAGGTTTACTATTGGTTTGAGAATCTTGATACAATTTATACAATTTTGAGGTTCTTTATTCTTATGGGGTTGTTTTATTAGTGGGATTATGTAATGCTACTTAATAAAGATTGTATTTTTTGTTTCCTGATATTGCTCAATCTATACAATTGTCAGGTTCTTTATTCTTATGTGTTTTTTTTTATAAGGTTCTTATGTGGTTGTTTTCTTTGTGGGTTTGTGTAGTGCTACTTGATAAAGATTGTCTTTTTCTTCCTGCTATTGCTTATACAATTGTGAGGTTCTTTATTCTCATGGGGTTGTTGAGTTGTCTTTGTGGGTTTGTGTATTGCTACTTAATAAAGATTGAGGTTTTTTGTTCTTCCTGCTATTGCATTTTCTCAATATATACAATTGGAGCAACGGTAAAGTTGTTTCCGTGTGACCTATAGGTCACGGGATCGAGCCGTGGAAGTAGTTACTAATGCTTGAATTAGCGTAGATTGTCTACATCACACCCTTGGGTGCGGCCCTTCCCCGGACCGTGCTAACAGGGGAAACTTTGTGCACCGGACTACCCCTTTATTCTTATGGGGTTGTTTTCAATAATCCCACAACAATTTTTAATCAATTTCAGGTGATATTCTTTCTTTATTCTCTCTCTCTGTATTGTGTTAGTTTTTCACAGTTTCTTGATGAAGTGTTAGGTTTACCATTGTTTTGAGAATCTTAATACAATTTATACAATTGTGAGGTTCTTTATTCTTATGGGGTTGTTTTCTTAGTGGGTTTTTGTAATTCTACTTAATAAAGAATTGTCATTTTTTCTTATTGCTATTGCATTTTCTCAATCTATACAAGTCTGAGGTTCTTTATTCTTATGGGGTTGTTTTCTTTGTGGGTTTGTGTTATGCTACTTGATAAAGATATCTTTTTTCTTCCTGCTATTGCATATTGTGAGGTTCTTTATTCTTATGGGATTGTTTCCTTTGTGGGTTTGTGTAATGCTACTTGATAAAGAACGTATTTTTTTTGTTTCCTGCTATTGCATCTTCTCAATATATACAATTGTGAGGTTCTTTATTTTTATGGGGTTGTTTTCTTTGTGGATTTGTGTAATGCTAAAGATTGTGTTTTTCTTTCCTTCTATTGCATTTTCTTCTTGTTTATGTTTGCTGCTTTGCTGCTATTTGAGCTGTGTTAATTTATGCCGTATTATACTCGCTAAATCTGAAAAATGTTGCATAGTTTTTGGAGTTTGGTAATTCATATGTTAGCCCATTTAGATTATTGAGGATTGAAACCCCTTTAATAACTACCCTTTACAAGCTTCCTTAAATATGTGCTGCTTTTTGCCTGTTTTATTAATTGGCAGGGGCTGAAAGAAAAGATTGGACTGAAATTTCAGATATTATCTTGGTGGTTGGTTATATTTTGTTCTGGATTAATCCGATTAGTTTGAGTTGAGTGTGGGATTTTGCTGTTATGGCTACTTGTACATCTGCTGTGTTTATGCCTCCTGATACACGACGGTCACGTGGGGTATTGACTGTTCTTGGTGGTAGACTTTGCCCCTTAAAAATCCAAGATGAGAAGATTGGATATTTGGGCGTTAACCAAAAGAGTACCTCGAGTTTGCCTCAATTCAAATGTTCAGCCAATCCCCACCATAGTGTCAACCAATATCAAAATAAAGACTCCTTTCTAAATCTACATCCTGAAATTTCTATGCTTAGAGGTGAAGAAAGCTCGAGTGGAAATGTCAGTGAGAGCTTGAGGGATACGTCAAGCTCGAATAATTCTAATGAGGCCAAAATCAAGGTGGTTGGTGTAGGAGGTGGTGGATCGAATGCAGTTAATCGCATGATTGAAAGCTCTATGAAGGGTGTCGAGTTTTGGATTGTGAACACTGATATTCAAGCAATGAGGATGTCGCCTGTAATGTCCGAGCATCGACTGCCAATAGGTCAAGAACTCACAAGAGGACTTGGTGCCGGTGGTAATCCGGATATAGGGATGAACGCTGCCAATGAGAGCAAGCAGGCCATTGAGGAAGCGGTTTATGGCTCAGACATGGTTTTTGTGACTGTAAGTTCACCCTATGGTTTAGCCCAATTACTTTATTGGAAAAGAAGTTTGGAGTTATATGAAATTTTGTTTACTCTTTTTGATCAGTAAAAGTAATACTTCTTTCCGTTATTTCTTTTTCCCTCTCATTTGTCAGTTTTTCAGAAATTTAGATTTTGTCTACTATATTTTTTATAACCGTGGTGTTCGGGTCAGCTTGCGCGCACCTCGACTAATTCCACGGAATACCTGCTACCTCCCACCAGCAATAGGTACCAGGCACCAAGGCTTAGATAGATGGAAGAAATCACCTAGTTTTTTTTTTTTTTTTTTTTGTCTCCGCTGGGATTTGAACCAGCGGATTTGAACCTGAGACCTCATGGTTCTCCTCCCACTTCACTGACCATTAGGGCACACCCTTGGGTAGTTGGGTGCCTATATGAAATTTTACTTCATTCTTTTTGATCGTATATCCATATTATCTATCTGGGTATCCATTTTTTTAGTGGATAATATGGGTAATATCCATATTTGATCCATTTTTAAATGGTCATTTATCCAACCCATGTCTAATAGGTCGAATTGGATGATTACTTGTTTTTTTAAAACCATTTTGCCAGCCCTATGTACCACCCTTGAGAAGGAGTCCTGCCCCCTAGATATCGTATTAAATGTCATTCAAGACTAAGGATATATCTGTCTGGAAGCACTGTAAAGCTAAATGTTGAATGATTACATGTTGTTGTGTTAAACTTCAGATATCTTTAGAAGGTTTTATTCTCCCACTTTTGTTTCTTCCTCACATGTGGGTCCAACATGTTATGTACAGGCTGGAATGGGTGGAGGAACAGGGACTGGTGCGGCTCCTATAATTGCAGGAACTGCCAAAGCAATGGGTATCTTAACTGTCGGAATTGTTACTACCCCCTTTTCTTTTGAGGGACGAAGAAGAGCAGTTCAAGCTCAAGAAGGAATTGCAGCTTTAAGAGAAAATGTCGATACTCTAATTGTCATTCCAAATGACAAATTATTGACAGCTGTTTCTCCATCGACCCCAGTGACTGAAGCTTTTAACCTGGCTGATGATATTCTTCGACAGGGAGTTCGTGGTATTTCTGATATAATTACGGTATGTATGTTGTTCACAGTCTTTATCTTTCATTTTCTGTTTTTTGCTTGTGTAGTGCCAACGATTCAAAATAATTGTTTTCCTAATTATGCTTTAAATCTGGGATCCTACTTTTATATGCATATCTAAGTCATCTACAAGCTTAGCCTGATCTGTATATAATTTCTGTGTTTTTGAGCTATTTACTATCAGTAGTAAAACTTTATTTACCTATCAAAAAAACATATATATTCATCACCTTTTCTTCTTGTTGTGCTGCTAAATTATTTCGCCTTCTAATATATGATGCTCTTCACATGCTGTCCATCGTTGATTGGCCTAATGGATGCCCTAGAATTGATTTCGATCAATCGTACAATCAACTATGTCGTAGTCACAAACTAGACGTGATAATGCCCTAAAATTGATTTGCTACCGGGGCTCTGGTCTAGTGGTAAGAATGTAGCGTGTGATGTGTGCTTTAGGCTAGATTTGGCAAAATTAGCCCACCTATTTATTAACTCGGCCCACTCTGACCCACCCCATTCAGCCCATTTAAAAGTTGGGCTGCTATGTTGCCCAAATTGATCTATGAGATTGAGAATCCTTAACAAAATATTTCAAAAAAGACTTTTTTTGTTTGATATGTTATATAGCGATAATATAGAAAAAAAAGTTTTATAAGGTAACTAAAAAATTCACAAGAAAACAAATAAATAAATTAAAAATTGGTAAGAGTTGGGCTATAGCCCATTGTTTAACCCACTATGACCCAGCCCATTTCATTCCAAGTAACCTTTGGGCAGTTTATCGACCCGCCTATTTATTAACTTAGCCCACTTTAATCCGCCCAAATTCAATGCAAGTACGCAACCTCTCATTTGACACCCCTAGGTTAGGCATACGTCACCGGTTCGAACCTTGCCGCAAACAAAACACTGATATTTAAGGCGAGAAGGGTAGAGAGGCGGGCCCATATCCACCGAATTTCGTACCTTGCACCTTTAGCTCTCGGGGATTTCGTGGCTATAAAAAAAAGACTATAATTGATTTAGGAATGCTTAATTCCTTCCTTTGGACAAACTGGTCCTTAACTACAGTAAGACTTGATAGGCAAAGTTTATCATTTTTGTGGTGCTGGTGGCCTTGGGAATTCAATGTTTAACTTGTCCATTATTCATGTATTTGCATTTCCTTTAATGGTTTTTCAAACTTCTGCCATTTTCACATCATCATTTTCTCAATTGTCTTCTATGTTGCTCGGACTCTCCACAAATGTTGTCGGATGCGTGTTGGATCCTCCAAAAGTAGTGCATTTCTGGGGAATCCAACACGGGTGCGGCAACATTTTTGGAGTTCGAGTACCAGTAGAGTTGCATATTAAAATTTTCTCAAGTTACACAAGTTAACTGATAAAACTAAGGCCCTCTGTAATGTGAAATATAACTTTAAGGGGGTGTCATTTGATGAAACCTGGGCCACATATGATGGTTGTCTTTTTCTCTTTTGGGTATTTCTGACCTTGTTATTAGTAAGTGGGTGAATGCAAAGGCTTGTATTTATTTATTCATTAACGTATCTGCATGAATTACAGATTCCTGGGCTAGTAAACGTGGATTTTGCTGATGTGCGTGCTATTATGGCAAATGCTGGTTCCTCTTTAATGGGAATAGGAACTGCTACCGGTAAGTTCACAAACCTATTTTGATAGTTGTTACTTGTTAGCACTAAGCCATGTCTCTTTGTTGGTTTCCTTTTAATTCATAATTTCACATAATTTAAAGTCACCTCTGTGTGATTTGATGATGTGGGCTAATATGACACACAGACAGCCTACACGACTAGATCATTATTTGTGCCCTTAAAACCTCACAAGATATTTAACCAAAAAATTTGGTGGAAAGATTGAGAGGAAATATATACATATCAAATATATTATTGCCGTAAGTGATACTTTGGAAAAGGTGGTCAAAAGTGTGAAAACAGTGAAAGAGATACAAATGAGTTTCCATAACCATGCAGATGAGTTTTGTCCTAATTGTGGATGAGGGAACCAGTAGAATAAACGATAAGTTTCTGTTGTCCATGCTATTTGCAATGACACTATGTTAATTAACGAAACTAATGAGGAAGTTAACCAAGATTATGGAGAAGGCCTTAGAGAGTAAAGGTGTTAGATTAAATAGAAGTAGAAAGGAATAATGAACTGGAAGTTTACCCCCCACAAGAACAAGAAGAGTGGAATTAATGAGGATTGTGGTGCCTTGCCTATGTGCAGATAATTTAGGCTCAGCCATTCAGGAGAAATGACAATGATGGATGAAGATTTTGACACAAAATTAAAATATGATGTTTGAGATAGGTGGTGCTTGGGAATACTATAGAATAAAAATGTAAGAAAGTGAAAGATGTACTTTATAGAACGGTTTGTAAGACTAATAATGGTATCTGGGAGGTGATGTTGGTTCTCAAATGCCCAACATATCCTCAAGATAAATGTCATGAAATGCAAATGTTAAGATAGATCTATGGTCAGGTGAGGATGTGGACCATGTTTTGTTACATTGCAAATTAGCCACGAGGTTATGGGAGGATATATTTAGATGGTTTGACGTTTCTTGGGTTATGCCAAGATCCGTGAAGGAGTTGATGTTCAGCTGGAAGAGTGGAGCTAGGAGAAGAAGACTCTAGGCTTGGGATATTACTCCTCTTGCTTTAATGTGGGTCATTTGGAAGGAGAGAAATAGGAAAGCTTTTGAAAGGGTGGAGATGACCTTTGCTCATTTGAGGAATAGCCCCCGATCCCTTATTTTCTTTTGGTGCACTCGTGTAGTTCCTATTTGTATAGAAGATTGGGTGTCTTTTGGAGAGAACCATATTTTGTAGGTTTCTCCATTTTTGTTATACTACTTGTATACAGCCAAGTTGGCTTGTTATTGTTAATGAAAACTTTTACCTGATCAAAAAAAAAAAGAAAAAAAAAGGATATATGGTCATACAAAATTGGATACAATTAGAATTTATCACATCGCAGAGGGGCAAGAACAAAATAGAATGCAGGTAAAGGAACCATATAGGCGATACTAACTAATTAGGTCTTAGGACTAAGGCATTTTTGTTATTTTATACTAGGCAGCATTTGTTAAGAGTCTTCTTATTCAGATCAGAGACTTGTATGTCCATATAGAAGCAAAAGATTTAAGGAATCTTTAATTTTAGAGAACCTCAGACAAATTAATTGATTTGGAATGAAATGAGTATGAATAGAGAGCTAAACAGTTAGAGAAGATTCATATGCCAACCATCTAATTCTGATTAAGCATAATTGATTGATTGATTGATCATATTGGCACGACTACCCCTTTTCTCAATCTTCCGATAGATGTAGGATTTTTTAATAATCGAGAAATTCCCGAGTGCCCCTGGCGCATGGTTAGAAATTCGAGGGATAGTGGGCCTGCTCCTCTATTCTTCTCTACTTGCGACCCTTTCTTACTTTTGGCTTTTCCTCTTGCGAAAAGTAGAAACGATATGCATGTTCTGCCTTATTTTCGCTATTTGAAAACATTTCATGTTTAAAAAAAAATGCAGCGAAATTTCATCTGTAGTTCCAGCAGGTTTGCATGCAAAATTATATCATTATTTCAGATATGTATATCGTCCGTGTATGGTTTTGTGCATCTCCCAAATAGCTGTATTTAGTAGTGACACTATTGCTAACAAGACAGTGAGTCTAGAAGAAAATTGATATTGTTCGTTGATATTACAGGAAAGAGCAGAGCCAGAGATGCTGCCTTGAACGCCATTCAATCTCCTTTGCTGGACATTGGTATAGAGAGGGCAACTGGAATTGTATGGAATATAACTGGTGGTAGTGATCTAACATTATTTGAGGTACCCAACTATTCTCTCTCTCTACCCATACACCTGTTAATCATCCATAGGATACACCTCTTGTTGACTGAAAAAGGCAGACATATATCACATTTTTAAAGAAAAGATTATGCAATAAAAGCCTTTTACTTTACACCCAAGGGTGTGGCCTAGTGGTCAATGAAGTGGGAGGAGAACCATGAGGTCTCAGGTTCTAATCCAGCCGAGACAAAAAACGTTAGGTGATTTTTTCCCATATGTCCTAGCCTTGGTGGACAGAGTTAACTGGTACCTGTTGCTAGTGGGAGGTTGCAGGTATCCGTTGAATTAGTCGAGGTGCGCACAATCTGGCCCGGATACCACAGTTATCAAATAAATTTAGTTCAAAGCCTTTCCTGCCTCCAAGTTTGAAGCAAATTTATTGTTTTCTTACTATGATAGTGCCTTTGTTGTATGCATTCAGTATTTTATGTTCATGGGCATACCTGGGACGATCCTAATCTCTGACTTATCTGTCCGCTTTGGACTGTACTAGGTGAATGCTGCAGCAGAGGTTATATATGACCTTGTGGATCCAAGTGCGAACCTCATTTTTGGGGCTGTGATAGACCCATCAACAAGTGGACAGGTACGTTAGTATCTCTCACTAGGTTATTATAATATTTCTTTGGTGACATGATTCCTAAATGCGAACCATTGAGTATCTAGGCTCAAGCTTCCAGGGGAATGACATAATAGATGAAGAACAAGCACAAAATTATAATAGGATGATTAAAGTGGAGGAATATAATGGGACTACTATGCTTATGAAAGTACCTAATAAAGTGAAAGGAAAGCTCTATAAAACAGTTGTGAGACAAGCAGTATTTTATGTCAGTAAATAGTTGGATATCCACTAGATGAATGTCGGAGAAGGCAAATGTTAACAAAGAACAGAATACAGTGAAAGTAAATGATCCATATATGCAAAATGAACTAGTTAGGATTAAGGGCGTGTTTGGTATGGATCCAGTTTTCCCATGTTTGGTTGGTTAAATTTGGAAAACATTTTCTCTAGGAAAACAAGTTCCTTAAAAATAAGAAAAATGACTTCCCTAGTGGAAGTAGAAAAGCAAGTTCCATACTGTCACTCCACATTGATTGTCTCCTTCCACCCTCCAACACATCCCACCACCACCCCACACCCCTACCCCACTACCGTCCCCCATAGTGCTTGTCCAAATTATACAAATGCTTTTGAGACATATATTTTTGCTTACTTACCAAACACCAGAAAATAAGTAAGAATCAACGAGGAAACATTTTCCTTTGTACCAAACATACCCTAAGGCTTAGTTGTTGTTACAATTGCATTAGTCTTGATGCTTGCCAAGTGCCTTTTTATGGTTCGAGGCTTGTATATTAGTGTAGGAATAAGATGAGATTTAGAGAACTTCTAGTTGTAGAGATCTCTAATTTGTCTCAACGGTATTGAGATTTGAGACATAGAAGATTAGTTGATTTTGGTACTTTTTAACTACTAATTTAAAGCTGTCATTTCTCCTGAATTCCGACGAATTTAAATTTTGCTTCATGGTCGATCTCATCGTTAGCCATGTGATACAGGTCAGCATAACCCTAATTGCCACTGGTTTTAAGCGCCAAGAAGAAGGTGATGGGAGACCTCTCCAGGTATTCCTCTTTTCCACCTCTCCCTTCACACGTATGCTACATGTGAAAAACCTGTTAGTTTTGGTCATCTTGTAATATACATCCCATGGTGTTCGACTACAGGGGAACCAACTAACACAGGGAGACGCTTCACTTGGAACTAACAGACGACCTGCGTCCTTCTTGGAAGGTGGTTCAGTAGAGATCCCTGAGTTCCTCAGGAAAAAAGGGCGATCGCGCTTTCCAAGAGCTTAAGTTAGTCCTTGTTTTTCCTGTATGTATAGTACTTCCCCTTTTTCTTGTTCTCCACAGTTCCATCTCTACCTTTCAAAGTGATATGCATGCGTTATATGTACAGGATCTCCGTTATGCATCAAATATCGAGTTTATCTTGTGGAAAGCTTTGTCCATCTCATTTTCCTTAATAATAATGTAGTTAGTTCATAGATATTTGTTCTGTTTTTCCTACTAATAGTGCCTATACATAGTTTGCTATTGAGTGTAATAAGCTGGAGATACATATCAGAAATAGATACTAGAAGCACAATCAGTATGGTTTACCTTGTGATCTGTAAAGTGTTGCTGTAACGTAGATATCCGGAGTGGAACTTGTGCACATATATGTGATTTAGGATCAGTTTTGAAATTGTTCTTTAGCTTAGCGTAAATATCGAGTGCGGGTAAGTATTTGCCCTTTTTTTTATAACCACTCTCTTTTGCAACCACTCTCTTTTGCACAAATGGCATGTTGAGATACTGATGTAACTGACATGCTACAGAAGTGGATTTGGGCGACTGTTTTGTTCACTACTGCAAATGAAAGATCTCAAGATGAGTATCTAAATTTAAACCATTTTTTCTTTTTAAGCGAAATTAGTTGTGTCAGTATTGGTATGAACGACCCTCGCTCGTGTTTGGCTATAGCAAGAGCCCCCAAAGATAGAGTTGATTGTTGTTCCAATCCAGTTCCAACAATGCATTTTTCGGATCTAGAAAGAGGAATGGCTTGACGTTGCATATTATAACATGGAATGATCAGCAAACGATATAGCGGAGCCCTGTTTATAAAATATAAGACCAGATATTCGCAAGGCTCTTCTGACAAATGTACTATCTCTTCTTACTTAGAATAGATCGTCGACTCAGATGGTGATACAAAATCCGCTTCTTGTTGGCATCATATCCATTGTTACCTCATTCACCCGAGTTTGCAGTCTAGTTTCATTCAAGGAGATGAATGTTTATGAATACTGTCACTATCATCAATATCAATCTCATCGAGAAGAAGACTTTACATGCAACAAGAAGATTCTATTTGCGACACTTGGATATGTAATTGTAAAACAAGTTATTTAGTTTGTTGCAGGACTATCTTGCTACTGGTTATTGAGAAAATCAAGTATTAGAAGAAAGTGATTTTGTTGGTTGATTAATTGATCACATTTTCTTCGTCAAATGACCTTTTTTTTTTTAAAAAGTAAAAAAGAACGAGTAGGTTGACAAAAAATGCATCTCTAACAATCTTTTGATACTATAACATAAAGAAACAGATGTTTTGAATCTTTGGAGAATTTTATAGTATCCAAGTTATCTATTCGATTCTAGTTGCAATATACCTGATGAAAGCTGGTATTCAGGTCTTATTCAAAGAAAAAGATATCAAATATTTGAATGACTGCGGTATATATATATATTCTCTTCTCTATATCACTAATCTAGACTTAATAACTTTTAACTCTTTTAATAAATTGATTATGTGGTTTCTCCACTACTGTATTTGCTTTAAATATTTAATTTTTGATATATTTTTTACTTGAGCCGAGGTTTATCGAAAATAACATCTCTAACTTCACAAGGGTAAGACTTTGTATACGCCATCTTCTGTAGGTCCCACTTGTGGGATTTTACTGGCTATGTTAATGTAAGTAACTTGATTATGTAATGATATCAATAACAAGTGGACAAAAATTAGACTTCTACAAAATTGAAAAGAAACATACGTTATAGAAAAAGTGTTTTTGTTGTTGGTTAATTGGTCATGTTTTCTTCACGAAATGACTTTTTTCGGAGTCTAAAGAGCAATTAGGTTAGAATAAATAAAGAACTAACAATCTGTTTTATCCTATGACACTATAACATTGACTAATTGCATGGAAAACAAAGAGATGATAGAGAATCTTTTGGAGAATTTTTCTTGTATCCAAGGTATCTATTCAATTCTAGTCGTAAGATATCTACTAAAATTGTCACTTGAATTGAGATCTTATTTAAAGAATAAAATTTCAAATATTGAATGACTCTAGCAGACTATATAGTCTCTTCTCTATATCACTAATCTAAAATTTAATAACTTAACTCTTTTAAGTTACTTGATTATGTAATAATATCAATATTAAGTGAACAAAACTTACACTTCTACTAAATTGAAAAGAAAAATGAAGAAGAATTTATACTTGTCTTTTAAATTTCCACAACTGGCTTTGACATGACAAGACAAACTTATTCTTATTTGTGTAAATTCTAGAAAATTATAAATATTTGAGGGCAATTTGCACGATTGTCCTTCATACAGGCTGGTCTGTATTTTTGGCCTCTCAATTTGATGGTCTTTAATTTTTGCCCTTCACTTATAATAATGATCGAAAATATTTTGAGGTTCTGGGTTCAAAATTTAGTAGAATAATAAAAAAAAAATATTCGCAAGGCATAGGTTTCTATGAACCTATGCTTAGGGGTGTGCATGGTACGGTATCTGAAAGTTTGGTATAGTAATTTTGATTTTCGGTTTCTAAAAATACTATATCATTACCATACTAAATTAATTCGGTATGGTTTAGTATTTTTAAGTTCAGTTTTGATATTTTGCGGTACTAAAATCGATACCATAGTTTATTCAACTTTGACTTACATATACTCATATCGTAAAGAATTATGACTTCGGCTACTCAAAAAACGTCTCAATTATATTGTACTAACACCTTACACATGCAAATATATTTTTTAAAAAAAATACAAACAATCTCCTTCGTAAATCAATTACACAAAAAAGATATTTAAATGAAGATAGAGTTGATAAAGTTCCAAAGTTTAGACAATTAGTTTTCAAATAATACTAGTTTATATATTTGTTAGTATTATAATACTAAGATATATGAATTGTATATGTAATCATATACTTCGGCATGGTATTCAGTACTTCGGTATTTTCTTTATGAATATCGAATACCAAACTTTTTTAAAATGCATACCAAATACCATAATATTGAAACTGCGGTATAAAAAAATTTCGATTTCGATATGGTAATCGGTATCTACCATACCATGTCTACTATTCGGGCGAAGTTACATAGAACCTATGCCGAAGACGGCAGACTTTTTGCAAAAGTCTTATCTTGCTATTTTTTTTTTGATTGAGTGGGGGTTCGAACTCAAAATCAGTATTTTTTGATCACCTTTTTAAACAAGACAAAAAGAACCAGCAATTTGAGGGCCAAAAATTAAAGACCACTGCAAAAGAAGGACAATCCGCGCAAAAAATGAATATTTGATGTGACACATTGACAATAGGCCCACAATTGTGGACAGACCATGTGGGATGCGTCGGAATGCAATTACTTGACAAAGAAAAGTGGCGACCCTCATAAAAACAAAACAAATAAAGAAATTGATTTCTTGGTACAAATCCAAAAATAAAAGAGGAAAGAAAAGGAATTTAGTAATGCAAAGCCGATTAATCTTCATTTGACTCATTCATATATGTAGTTAACATTACCAAAATCTAAGTACTTCTTTATGTTTAATTATACATGATAGGGATAATGATTGAAAGTATCACTCTACGGCTCTGCCATACGAAATATTTTAATTTCATTACTCGTTATATCGTGGGGATATTTATATTTTCGACATACCCGTTTGGCACTAACATAATTCCTGCCAAGGATAATGGAGACTAATTTAAATTTGTAGTCAAATGTAGATATGTAACTAACCAAGATTGTGGTGGGTGGCATATATCGACCTTCATCCTTAATCAGAAGTCTTGTGTTTGAGTTCTTGAAGTGGAGTCATCTTTTGATAGGAAACGTTTTATTGTCCAAAGTGAAACTTTTCAGTGCGAATTCAGAGTAGCCAAGCCTTAACACGGTTACCAAAGTGACGAACAAAAAAAAAGATGTAAATTTGGATCTTTCTCTTGAAGTGTTTTGGCCCGTGAGATTCACCTAGTCCATGCAGGGAATGAGCTCCGTTAAAATCAAGGGTAAGTATGATACAATACGCTAGCCATAAGAGTGTTAATGACCTCAAAATATAACGAAAGATAAAATTAAGATATTTCGTATAACAGAAAAGTAAATTTGAACATGTTTCCTCCCTAAAAATTCTCATTTTCCTTTTTGATAACTACAAAAGAACCCCCCTCCCCCCGGCCCATGCCAAGTATCTAATACATGTTATGTAACCAAATCACTCCTTCCGTCTCAATTTATGTGGCACCATTTGATTTGTCATTTAGTTTAACAAAGAAAGGAAGACTTTTAAAATTTGTGGTCCAAAACAAGCTTTAAATATTTGTGTGGCTGTAAAACGTCTCATAAAGTTAAATTGTTTCTAAATATAGAAGCGTGACATCTTGGTTGGGACAGACTAAAAGAAAAAAGTGCCGCATAAATTGGGAGAGAGGGAGTATATAATTTAGGATTGTAAAATCCCTTGAAATTTTTCAAATTTACAATTTACAGGAATGGAGAAAAAAAGAAGGCCTAAGAAACCATGAACAATCAAAAATAATTCGAAATTCTTTTTGTTTCTAGCAAAATATTTAATTTCTCCTTCCATTTCCTTCTAGAGTTGGGTAGCTTTTCTCATTATGTGACGTTCAAATTGATTTGAACGACCAAAACGGTACATACTAAAACTAACATGACAAGAATTTTGTTTTGTAGGGTACGATAATAATTATTTTCACATGCCAAATCATTAGTCGAGCTGATATAGACAAAGTGAAAACAAAAATTTCTTATAATGTAAAAATAGAAGAGATCGATTTTATGGCACATACAAAAAAATTATTTTTAGTTATATTACACTTTTTTTAGAAGATCGAAAAAATGATGTAGGAGATCCGTAAATAAAAAAAATTATAAGTTCATTTTTTTAAGATTAAATTGTAGTTGATCATAGAAGATTTCCTCGTAAAAAAATAAGAATACGGGTTGAAATTATTACAAGTAACATTAGATGGTAGAATTGATTCCAGAAAAAAACATGATTTTGACCGTACAGTAGCTCATCTCCAGTCCATCTACTAACATGATTGTTCGTGTACTGCGTACATCAATTATATAAGTACTTATTATCACGGGATATGGCGGAAAGGATAAGATATGTCTATCTTCGATTAAAGTTTTAGATTCGAGTTTGAGAATGTCGATGGTCTATCGGAGACAACCTCTCTATCCTCAAAAAGTAGAGGTAAGGTTTGCGTACATTCTACCTTCCCAAGATCCCATTTGTGAGATTACACTGGGTATATTCTTTGTTGTTTGTTGTTCGAGTTTGAAAATGAATTTTTTTTTAGAGGGAGCGCTTTTCCCTTAATAAATCCTATGTGGCTCGAATATCATGAAATAGCCAAACCAATTGGTCCTGAATACTAGATGGTTAATTAAAAAAAAAAAAAAGAGAGAGAGAGAGAGAGAAGTCTATTACCCTTTCTAGAAGGAAATGATACAAAAGCAATTGTTACAATCCGAGAGAAAAACTAACCTAAAAAATCTCATGTGTTTTATATTATCAATCTCTTGCGTCGTGACATAAAGATACAATTATTTTTAGGTAGAATGGTAAGTTTTTGAGCTGATAATAAAAGTTTTACCACTGTTTCAAATGTAATTGAAAAGTAACTACTTTTAATGTGAAAATCTAAAATACGAAATAACTCCGATACATGATATTGGAAGTTTGAAATTTTAACGAATAGAACTCCACACAATATATTGAAGTTCGAAGAATTCATGAAATTTAATTTTTTATTAGTTAAAACTTCAAAAACAATTCAAAGAATTTAAATTTCTAAAGATTCTAAACGACAGGTTTTTTCATAGATACTGACAACATAAACTTTATTTTATTACCACATGGCTAAGAAGTAAGAACCATGTAAAAGGAGAGTGAATCTTTTTTATTAAAAGAAAAAAAAAAAATCTCCTCACAATCCCTTTCAAACTGGTCTCTATCTCATTAAATGATTGATACAGCTAGCCCCCAAGTCACAAGCAGCCCCTTTAGATGTGAATTACACACCACCAATCCCCTATATCAGCTCCTATATTTTCATTGGTGAAAAAGCTTAGAAATAACTCTATTCCCCACCCCCATCAGAAAGCATCTAGAAGGTCAGTTACATATTCATGTATATTTAATAACTTTTATTCAGATTTTATATATGTATTAATGAATTCACTAAATATTTATAAATATTTGATTGTAAATTCATTTATTCCCTCCTTTTTTATTTACATGGCGGTGTTCGAATTTCGAGAGTCAGATGAATTTTTCTTTGACTGTGATCTTTCCATATGCCTTTCAAACACTATTACATACCAGTGTAAACCCGCAAGTGAGGTTTGGAGAGGGTAGTGTGTAGGCAGAACTTACCCCTACCCTGTCTAAATACTTAGCAATTATTAATTATCATGATTCGTAATACTCTTTACGTTATTTTCAAATATGCAAATTATATTTTTAAAAAACTTAAAGATTTTATGTCCGTATTCACGATCAAAATTAAAAAAGCTTGACTCTCGAAATCTGAACTATGACACATAAATTGAGATAGAGGGAGTATTATTTTAGTATAAATTTAAAATCGTCGTAAAAACTCATAAACTGAATCTGTTTCTGTTCCACCCACCCCTACTCCCCGCTCACCACAAAATCAGCGTCAACCTCACAATCCTCCAAAAATCCACTGACCAATTAATGTATTCTCCCTTAGTGTGTAATAAGAGGCCTATCTTTTTCCATTCTCTGTTTGGTAATCGTACATTTTTTCAAAGCTTTGAAATTAAAGTAAACCACACAAATTTAAGCATCAAATCTCCACACAAAAGACACGTACTATTCTCACATGCCATACAATAAAACACACACTTGGTGGTCATGACGTGGTAACTATAACCCCACATATTACAAATCTTTGCCCCTTTGCCCAACACAAAAATATTATTATATAATACTAATAAATCCTCAGACATTGCATTATTCCCCAACACAAGAATATATTCTCTCTTTAACACTATAGTTTGGAGAACACCAAAAAAAAAAAAAAGAAAAACTATCATTTCTCCCTTCAACAACACTCTCTCTTGGCCGTAGCTCCAACACTATAGTTGGGAGAAATAACACAAAAAAAAAAAAATCTACCCTTTCTCCCTTCAAATTCATGCAAGAACAACAACATCACAAATTCAACGGTACTTTCACTATGACGAACAAACAAAAAAATTCATCGATTTTTTCAGTACAACCTCAGACAAGCTGTGACACTAACGATGACAAGATAGAGTCAACAAGGTCTAGTTTCATTACGACGAACGACCAAGAAAATTCGTCGATTTTCCCTAACGATGACAAGATTGAGTCAACAAGGCCGATTTTACAAGTCAAGAACAACAACATAACGCTCAAGCTCGATCAAGAACACCATGATTCAAAAAAATCCAACGATACAGAAGCTGTGTCAGACTACGACGACGTGCATGTGAGGCATGCAAGCATGGGCGGATCGACGTCCTTGGAGGACAATGGACGTGAGAGATTGAAGAGACATAGAGTTGAAGTGGCTGGACATGTATGGATACCAGACATTTGGGGACAAGAAGAATTACTAAAAGATTGGATTGATTGTAGTGCATTTGATAAATCATTGATGAATAATAATATAATGTCAGCAAGGGCAGCTTTAGTTGAAGAAAGAAGAAGAGCAAATTCTACTTGCAGATTACGAATAGAAAATAGCTGTTGAAATTATGCGCCCAAAAAAAAGATGAGTTATTTTTTTTGGTCTTTTATTTCTATTAATTAATGATTTTTTTTTTGTTTTTTTGGTTTTCTCTTTTATTGAACTATTTTATTATAATAATAATTGTGTATTTCTATGTTAATACCTGGAAGAAATACATATGTTGATGATTGGGATAATAGCACTTTTGATCCCTTGATTATAAGTATATGGCTCAGTACAATTTATCTTCAATTAGTTTAAATGTGTGTTTTTGATCCCTCTAGATAGGAAATATATTATATTTGGACTTACTTTAGAGCTCTATTACCTCAACTATGAAATAATCATACAAAATTAATATATCACATGAGTAATTAAGTAGTGGAACAATAGTAATTATAGTAAATTTGTGAATATCTACAAGTAATTATGATAAATTATCAAAATTTATCAATAATCTAATTACTAATATTGTTTGCTTTTCTCTTTAATTGAACTGTTTTATCATAATAATTCTGTATTTTCATGTTAATACCCAGAAGAAATACACAAGTTATGCACACTATAAATTCAAATTTAATTTATGTAAGTTCTTCATTAGGATGCCTATTTTCCTTTTCTTTTTTGGTTGTTTTGGTGGGGGTTGGGTGGGTTTAACTTCACAAATAGCCACTTGTAATTGAAAAATAGTCATTGTTATGAAGATCTCAAGACATTATCATGAAGTTTCACCTGTAGAATTTGAGACTTTATAACGGTGATTGTTTTTTTAAAAGACAAGGTCAAGAAATGGTCAGTGAGAGCAATAATAGATGCATCTATCATTTTGTAGGGAAAAATTCTCAAATATTTTCAACTTTTGTATTGAAAAATAGTCACCATCATTAATTTTCAACTTCTATAAGTGAAACTGCGTGATATATATATCATAAAATTACACTTAGAAAAAGTTGCATTGACTCAACTGAAAGATCTTGATTCAATTTCTCTCTGCCAGAATTATAATTTAAGGGTCATTATGCATTGATAAGTGGTGAAATTTTTAACCCAAGCTATCTCTAATTAAAGGTCACATCGATCCATTAAATTGGTTGGGAAAATTTTAGCTCAAAGTATTTTCTAACATAAGGCTTTCTTCCAAGTCACCAAAGGTAATGGTGGACTGATAATTATTCCTTCATCCTTAATCAGAGGTTTCGCGTTTGAGTCATGAGAATTGAGTCAACTTTGGCATGAGTAGTGGCAGAGCTACCCTTGTCCAAGGGAAGTCCATTGGCACCCCTTAGCTGGAAGATTACATCGTATAGATAGGTCAATTTTGTTTATGCATATATACTATATGTTGAATCCCCTTAAAGGTGTAAATTGTATTGACTCCCCTTAGTAAAAATCTTGGATCCACTATTGGTCAAGAGCGATTTACCTCAAAAGTGGGACTTCTTGGCACGGAACAAATCAATTGGGGCCCATGGACGGATACCGGACACCAATAGGAGGTAAGAAAAATCCAAAATAGAATTTCAACTAGTAACACAGATCACAGAATGTGGCTGCTGGAGAGATGCATCCTTGGATGCTAAAGTCCAACTTGTCATACACCATGCATAAGAATATCATACAGATATACAGAATCCACCCAGAAAAAGATGGTCCCATCTTTAAGTTATTGAAAATTTTGCAGATTCATTCTTTTATTTCTAGTAGAAAAAATATATAGTAGTGATATAGCTACAGCCTGGATTAGACCACTAAGAGAACCAAAAAAAAATAAAAAAATAAAGGAAAAAATAAAATAAAAAAGGTAGTAGTCTAAGGCTTCAAAAGGCTCAAAATTACTATGAATCAAGGGGGATGCAAAGCATATGATACAGTATATATGTTGAGAAATCCACTAAATACGTACCAATAATACAATGTGAAACCAGTAGCATATATAAGTAGGGGGTTCGGTGTCTAGCGAGCGGTCGCGTAACTCATAAATTTCAAATCTTGGATCTGTCTCTGCTGTGAATTATATTTCTACATCATCGACAAATATGACAGCAGATTGTCATATAACATGCATAAAAATATCTCTTAGAGATAGAGACCCTATCCAAAAAGATGGTCTCAGCTTTAAGTTATATTGAGAAATTTTGCAGATCCATTCTCTTGCTTTTCTATTATAAAATGTAGTAATGATATCACCAAGGGTTGTGGTGGATTGATAGGGTCTCTTTACCCTTAAGCAGAGGTCTCAAATTCAAGCAAAAAAATGTAGTAATGATATTGCTATATATGAATCAGAACTGCCTCTAAGAGGGGAAAAAAAAGGGAAAAGAAGTCTTAAGGCTTCAAAATTACTATAACAACAAACTTTGTTTTGCAGTATCAGCTATGATGCACCAGCAGGCCAAGGGCAAACCAACTCCCATATCTTCACTGTCCCATCATCACTGGCCGATGCCAAAAGCCTTTTATCCTGCAAGGGTTTGACAGCAGTAAACATATTGCTGGATTTATTTGACCAAAAGAACGTTGTTTTCAATTTTGTTAGGGAAATAGAACAGAAAGCTCAAAATATGCAAACACATAGTCCTCGAGCAATTTGCCGAAGAAAAAACTACTCGAATAAAGGGTCGAATTAAGACAGATATTGATCAAACTAAAGGTAGTAAGTATAACAAAGTGAATTCACCCTTTCAGTCTTTGACATAAAACAGGATGACTGAATATTTGAAAACACAACAGAACACAAACATTTCGCCTCCTTGAAAAACCATACAACAATCATTGCAATACCTAATATATTTGTTGTCCACAGCACCATTTGTCAGCTCTGACACACATATCTTTTTACCTACATGTCTAAGACTCTTCAAAAATTTCGCTGTGTGTGTTGCATCGTCCAAAAGCTATGCATTTTTGGAGGAACACAGGTTCAACAACATTTTTGAAGGGTCCGAGCAACATAGTGTTTTCCATTTCTTTTGCTTTCATAGTATGAAAACAAATATTCATTTCAAGGTCCAAACCTAGATGTTTTTTTTTCGTTCATAGTATGAAAACAACTATAATGTGCAATACCATTGTAGGCCAGAATAAGCAAACCTCCTTTAGTATTATGAATTTGAAAGTCAATAGTCAAATGAGTACAATTCATTAGCTAGACATAAAAAATCATGTATCGCAAATAGAGCATGACCTCAGAAGCCTTTTTCGTTCAATCTAACATGTTCAAATCTAGGTGCCCCTTGAAGTCCAATCCATAATAAAATTGTGCATCGATATTCAGTAATACGCTCAGAAGTTTCCAGGTGATCTCAACTTCTGCTCAAAATGTAAAGCATCTTTGGGACACACTAATGCAGCATTTAAAGCAATGACAGATGACCAAGTAAATGCCAAAATCATATCGTTGTGGTATTCCAGTGACTTACCCCAGCATTCCATTTCACAGAATTTATATTCATTTCATGAGCCTTCTCCTTCTTCAAAAGTAGCTTAAATGTAAGTCCATCAACCTGTCATACAACGAAAGGAGGAAATCACACATTCGGTCGCTTGGTCAATTTTCTTTACAGCTTCTAGCCAATGTACATATATTATACATTTATTAGCCATTTAAGATAATTTCTCAAAAAAAAAAAAAATCAACCTGTCATCAGAGTATCAGACAGAGTAAAATTATTATACCAAAGAAGGGTTGGAAGGACAATAATAGATGATCAGCACTCAGCAGTAGTTGTATATGGACAACATCATTCATATGATTTGTTAGAACAAATTAAAATTAGCAGAGGTCAGTTCTTTTAGTTTTTTCAGCTGTCTCAAATGGATTTTCTACTCAACTTGATTAACCATATACGTGTTTCTCCAACTGTGTATCAAAGTTTTAAAAGGCATTCAAGTTGAGAGATGGTTTGTGAGAAGAACAAAATCAGAATCCAAGAACTGTCCTAAGCCAGGGGTGGATGCAGCTTTAAGTTACTGCGTTCATTTGAATCAAGTACTTCAGAAGCGGAGCAGAAATTTATGTGTAAATATCTATCAAAATTGCAACAACTAGTAGATATGAACCCATAACTTAAAAATATAATGGGTTCAATGCTAAGAACCTTAAAGGTTGAAAGTGTAGATACTGACTTTAAATACTAGACTTTTGGCCAAGCAGTTATAAGATTATGTTACTGTAATCTGCTCTTTTTTTTTTTTCATTTTTCTTTTTTTCCATTTTATATAAAATAGTGGAGTCTGGGGAAGCTTGTGTGCATCTCAACTAATCCACGGAGCAACATGTCTAGCATGCAAGCACAGGCTGCCAAGACAATCCTGCCTGTCAAGGCTGGAGTGGACGGGTCCACACCTAGTGTTGCAGATGAGATTCGAACCTGAAATCTCCAGGATGTTACTTCCGTGCCTCAAGTACTAGGTTATCCCCTTGGGGACACGGTAATCTACTCATTAGCATGAAGAACTTGATAATTCTAAATCTTTTTTATGTCGTCCTCTAAGCTGACTCTTTCTTTTTTTGACAGGTCCATCGGAATCGTATTTACTAGCTTATAATATTGAAACAAGGAGCGCGAGACAAACAAATGAAAGCTCACCTCTTCCCATTGCAACCCAATAGCTAGTAAAAGAATAAAAAGGAAGTCACGACATTACTTCCTTCCTAGGAAACAAAGAACCCATAAAAACTAGCGAAGTCAAAATATTTTTAACATCTGCAGTAAGGAGCCACATAGCAGAGGGTAAACTAATGACTTTCTTTTAGAACACCCCAACTTCTTCCAGCTCCCACAAGAAATTTGGGTGAATAGGAGGAGGGTTGGGGAGTAACGAGCTCAAAACTTGACCGAAAAATCAGCGTTTATCGAAGAAGGTATAGAATGATTGCAAATAGTACTAGTTTGAAAGGCTCGTTGGAATTGATCCGCTACGGGATTAACACCATACACAACATAAGCACCTGAAGTACTAAACGGAATAAGGGATATAGAAGGTTTTCTAATACCTCATTGTCCTTGTTCTCGATGAACAAACGTATAGCGTCATCAGCTCCAACACTGGCAAAAATTCCTGGATCCTTCTGCCCTTCAGGTAAACAACGGATCGTTTCCCTAACATATTAGGATATCAAGTACGTTAGCCTGTAGGATGACAGGGAAGAAATAACCACAAAAATTATCACTGTGTACAAGCCCTGATTATTGAAAAATGAGTGTAGTGCAGTTTACAGAGTCTCTGAGGCAATTAACGATGGCTATAACGTACAAGACCCGAATGGAAGCGATCAAACATGAAATCTGGACAGGCAAACAAGATATGAAACTCTGATTCATGAAAAATAGACCGTATATCTTAAACTCCCCCCACCCCAAACACACACTTTATAAAAAAGGAAAACCTGTCAAATTAAGGTAATATTAAGGAGTGCAAACAGAAAAAACATATATTAGCTTGAGCATGATAAGAAATAGATATAGAGTATCTACCTCAACCAGTCAACTGAGAAAATTGTCCGATCATGATATCCAGATAGAGTGCAGGCATGTGTCCTAACAAGCACAAAAAGGAGATGGTTGCAAATCAGGAGTTGGAAAACATTGTAATTACTGAGAACAATTATATCAAACATAGTTTACTAAATGAATGAAGACGACTCTTGGCCTGAGGAAAAAATAAACAAGCAATAAATACTGCCTTTGGTGAACAGAAATACTTGTCTACCTGAATCCATCAAAATGATGTTCAAATGACATACACCCTTGCTTTTGAAAAAAAAAAAAAAAAATGACATTAAGATACAAAGGCTTCTTATTCCACAACAACGAATGCACTTTTTCACTCTTTCATATATTAGGGGATTGGGAAGACCTTTCAGTTCGTAAAATCTTAAGATTAAGAGCTTTATCCCCAGGAACGACGAAGACTGGCCCTTTGTTTCGGGGCATCGCCATTGCCACGGAGCATGGGTTGGATGCGCGGTGATAACCCTGCTTGCTTGGAGGCATCTAGAGGCTGCGGTCCTATTTTTATTGAAGGGCTTCATTGGAATCTATTTGGCTAAGTGGAGGTTGAATCGTGTAAAACTAAGCATGAATCAACTATATCGGATTGCATTATGCTTATGGAAGGAGGATAAGATCCGGCTTACCAAATTAATTTAGACCCCACATAATTTTTTGCACCTTCGCAACTCCATATCTTAATGGTAAGGTCATCACTGCAAGTTAGAGAATTCAATGTAAAATCTGTTTAGTAGTGACTACAACAACTATCCTATTTAAGATACACCAGAGACTTGAGAGCATATATTTTAAAACGAATTCAGCAGAAAAGAAAGCCATACCTGCAAGATACCATTTGGAAATCATTATTGAGAGAGAGACACGAGATAGTAGATGTATGTCCGCTGAAAGTTCAATCATGTAGTGGCATAAGCTCCCAAACAATATTAAACATTATTAATAGCCTGCTTGGCCAGCTTTTAAAATCTGCTTAATTTGAAAAGTGTTTTTTGTAAAAGTACTTTTGGAGAGTAGCAGTTTGTGTTTGGCTAATCAATTTGAAAAACACTTTTGCCAATATTAGAATAGTAATTTGTGCTTGGCCAAGGTTCCAAATGTGCTTCTAGAGAAAGCTATTCTTTTCCGCTTCTACTATTACCCAAAAGCACTTATCTTTTTCTTAAAAACTTGGCCAAACACCTCAACACTCCAAAATAAGCAATTCTTTCGGTATAAATAAGTACTTTTGGCTTCTTGTAAGCTTGACCAAACATGCTATAACTCGTATATACATAACCTAAAACACTTGTGTAAACTGCTTGGTTGTCTGTTACATGCTGATAATTTAGGCCAAAGGCCATGAGGAAATTTGAAAAACCTAGTAAAAATACAGTCAAGACAACACAAATTTGAGAGCGGAACTTCTGAATGCCTGAAGCATTCCATTGATATGAGAAACTATGGACCACTTATCACTGTCAGTAGGATGAGTGAAACAGCTCGCACAAAAAGTTTTTCCAAATGAATTCAGACAATCTCTAGAACTACAATTTTACCTATAACTATTATATGAAGTTTCCAAATAGTCACACATTGGGAGGTTTTTCAGGATAAAGGATACACTTATACCTAGACATAACAAAATGAAAAATATACCGCCGAAAGGGAAATTACCAAGTGACTAGAAACATTATTTTTAGAAATAGCCAGAGGCCCATAATTGCTGAAAGTACTTCATCCGTTTATCATACACCATTATTTTTAGTCAACAACCACAACAACATACCGAATGTAATCCCACATGTGGGGTCAAAAGAAGATATTTCAATTTCTTAGTACCCATAGAGTCTACCCACACAATAAAACAAATCAATTCCATGAACTCAAGGATTCTCTAGTAAATGAATGTCACAGTTGTCTCTTCCCATGTTTCTCTTTACCAAGAAAGAATTTGTGTTGTTAACACATTTTCCCTCAAATATTCAATATGCAAACTCTTTTTGGTCAAAGCAAGGAAAATATCATTTTTAAGAAATTCAAAAGCTTTGGAAACTTGGGCCTAAAATAAGTCCACCTGCTCTAATGCATGCAAGTATTCGTCCATGTTAACATGCTTGTCAAACGACTTCTGCCACGCCCCAATTTGGGTAGGCCAGGTGACCGGCACCTGATGCTGTCATCTACCACCGAGCGACTATGTTGCTTGGACTCTTCAAAAATGTCAATGGGTGCATGTTGGATTCTCCAAAAGTAGATGCTTGTCAAACTACTTCTACCCGAATCATGTTCACATATATCTCCTTATGTTCAATAAATTAAGAATAGTTAATATCAATAGCATTATAATCATGGGAAAATACTTCACAAAAAAATGTTTGTCACACCCCAATTTGGGTAGGCAACATGACTGGCACCCTATGTCGTCATCTCCTACCGAGCTAACCATTATCATGTATTATCTAACCGAGTCATTTTCACAGATATCTCGTTATGTTCAATTAATTAAGAATAATTAAATTACAATAGCATTATAACTTCGGAAAAAACTTCAACTTCCTGATCTCTTTCCCCAAATATTTAAATTCATATTGACCCTAAACATGAGATCTTGAAAGATGGAGATATCATATCAGCTGCTTTGCAAATTACTAGGCAAGATTTCAGAAGTATTTCTCATCTGAAACTTTCTCCTGTTTAGCATGCATAAAGTATATCACAGCATATCAAGCATAGGTCTTAGTGACTGTGATGTCCCTTCTCGCAAGAAGAATGAGAACAATAAAATAGAAAGGTGCACCCTTACACGCGCTCTAGACAATATATTCAAATAAAACACACTGTTTAAGGATCATTAAACCTAGCAAGACTCAGAGTACAAACCTGTTGACCCTGACCTTAACTGGAGTAGGTTCTAATGAGATAGTTTAGTCCTTCGTTTGAGCTAAAAACCTAGTTGAGTTTCACATGACCTTATGGGATTTTCTTTAACGGGCGCAGCCTACAGTATTTCAAGCTACCTGTATACACATTCATCAATCGAAGCCTAAAAGAATAATGAGTCAGAAACATATTTACTAGCACTTATAACCTAAATTAAACTAGCCACCTGTTATAGAGTAAGAAAGATACCACATTTTTAAAATGTGTCTGCATAAATGAAAAGAGCAAGGTAATTACTGCATGAAGAATATTATCACCACCTTAATGTCATTATTTAAGTGTTCAGTTTTTGCTCCTCTAATAAATTAAATAAATTTAAGGTTTTGTTATGCCCAATAATGATTCTTACCTGTCAGACTCACCCAAAGTTTGAATACAAGCCCAATCACCACTGCCAAGAATCTCTTCCCAAATCTGAAGTTTTCATGCACCACTTAGATATTATCACTTACAAAATGGAAGAGAAATGAGTTGACTACCAATTCTATGGCTTACAAGTAATAGGGGTACGAAAAGCATGCTAGAATCTTTCTAAGAAAATAACACACGCACACACACAGAACGCGAAGTTGAATCTCAAATATACCTTAATGGTGTTATCATAACTAAACGAGAATAACATATATTCATGCCATTGAACCATCTTAACATCTTCTGTGTGTCCGTGTAACACTGAAACACAATCAAACTCATTTCCAGGCAAAACTTCCCATATCCAAACTGACTTATCACCTCCACACGTCACAAGCAGATCTCCTTTTGTATTCCAGGAAACACTTCTAACTTCATTGTCATGACCCTGGACATTATCGGCGTAAGAAAAATAAGAAAGCAGATTTTAGTAGATTTATAACCTATTAAGGAAAATGGAAAAAATTCAAATATAAAAGTCCATCAAAATTAGGATCACAAATCAATATAAGCCAAATCAAAACACTCCATAGTAACATATTCCGTATTCTACTGACAAGTTTCTGAAGTTTTATGTTGCAATACATACAGCTATGAGCAGATAGAAGATACTAGTTTTGCCTACTTTGCACAGGTTGTTGTTAGAGTTGGAGTAATGAATGTGAACCGAAATCAATATGATTGATATGGAATCAAAATGGCAACTGTACCTCCAAAGTGTAGACACGCTCATACGCATTCCCGACATTTTTCCAAATGGCAGTGGTGGCATCAGAGCAAGCTACTGCCAACAATTTGCATGGCGGTGACCAGGCACACGATCTAACACTCCGTCCATGTGATTCCTCCAAAACAGCCTACAAAATTTCCTTCTAAGAGTTATTACAGCTCTTTTTTATGTATTTGTTTAAAGGTTCAAATAGTCACAATAGCTTGAGAATAAAGGCCACTTTAATTTCTTGAGCATGGAAAGAGTGCTAGAGAAGGAATAAAGAAGGAACATAGAGGAAAACAGTACCAGAGTAATTTAATCAACTCATCAAAAATAAATAATAACTCCTGATAAAAGAAACTTAACAGAGGAATTTGGTCAACGAGACCATTCAATTAATTCCTCTATTGGAGGAATATCTCTCTTTCCCAACTTGGACAAATGGAAAGAAAAGCATACCTCATAGCCAGAACCAAATCGTCTGACATCACAGAGAAAGCTTGTAGCCAAATAAGGGAAAAGAAAGAGTGTCATGATTGTTCTAAAGGTTGGATACAATGTTGGGTGGAAAGAGGTAGTAATGAAATCGAAATATTTGCGGAAAAGGAAGGTAGCCAAAGTGTTCTTCCCTATCCACACAGGGAGCTTTGCCCATGTAACTTATCCAAGGAGATGACTGAAAGAGGGTAAACATGAGGGGAAGGAATCAAACATAGAGATCCTGTGCAGGGAGTGACACTAAGTACTTCCACCGCCTAGCACCGTCAATCTGATCACCAAACAGAGGTGGTAAACATGCGCTTAGCAGCCTACCTCAGATGTTACTGCTCAGACTCACCAACTGATTGGTTAGTATTTGATTTATGTTGAATGGTGGTATAGTACCACCTTTCATTCCTCCATACAAACAAAGCCTTATGAGGCTCTTTATGGGCAACCTCCATCGTACCTCCCTTATGCAGCAAGCAGTGTTATTGAAAGGCGAAAAACGCAACAACAACAACAACAACAAAAAGTGAAATCCCTAAGGTCCTTTGGTGCTTTAAGTACGCACCTTACTCAAACCAAGGTAGGAGATTAAATGAAAGAGGCGCAAAATGTAAAAGCATAAAATATGTAAGGTTAAGTAGATTCAAGACTAGGAAAAGAAATTTTTGAACCTAGTAAATCAAATGATAATCAGAAGCCGGGGAAATAACGGATAATCATAAAAGCAAGAAATTATCGATCGATAATGCGACTACTAATATAGAAGGATAACGAGACTATCAAATTAGCCTTCGTTTATTCACTTTGGGTCCTCCAAATAATCTAAGGTCATGTTATTTGAAAATCGCGCCATAACAACGTGTCTAATTACCTCTCCCCAATACTTCTTCGGCCTACCCTTTCCTCGTCTGAAACCATCCATGGCCAACCTCTCACACCTCCGCACTGGAGACATCATCCACCCTGCCCCAATACGATGTGTGACATCATCGTCAATCTCCCCGCTACCTTGCATAATAGATCCAAGATACTTGAAACTATGGAATCGGGTAAAACCCTCACTTCCAAACTCGAAAGGCGAAAAACGCAAAAACGCAAAAAAAAAAAAAAAATAATAATAATAATAATCTAAGGTCCTTTGGGGCTTTAAGTGCAAAACGCAAACAACGTGTGAGATTAAATGAATAAAGGCGCAAATGGAGAACATATATAAATATGTATGTGTAGTCCAAGACTAGGACAAAGAAATTTTTTGAACCTAGTAAATCAAATGAGTTGTGGTAGAATCCGGCATTGGAACTCATGAAGCAAATCTTCGATCCACCTATGATCCACTATTATAGAATTGATCCACGATCCAAATTAAGGACCTATTTATTCACTTTTTTCCGGAATAATTTTTCACTTTATTTGAAAATCAGTAAAACAACAACAACAACATCATACCTAGTGTAATCCCATACGTGGGATCTAAGGAGGTAGAATGTACGCAGACCTTATCCCTATCATTATGGGGTAGAGAGCTGTTTCCAATAGCCCTCGGCTCAAAAGAAGTATAATCAAAGCAGGGTAGAAAGGGAAATAGCGACAACAATAAACAAGATAAACAAAACAAATGCAGTAGCAGATAATAATAAAAGAAGAATAAGATACAATGCGAATACTAGATATATTAGTACTAAATAAGGAGAAAAGGGGACTTCGTCTCTCCTACTATTTTGTAACATTTTCGCCTACTAACCTTCTACCCTGATCCTCGACTTTCAAACCTTCTTATCTAGGGTCATGTCCTCAGTAAGTTGGAGGTGTGCCATGTCCTGCCGAATCACCTCCCCCCAGTTCCTTTTCGGCCTACATCGACCTCTCCTAACACACACTATAGCCAACATCTCCACACTTCCTCACTGGTGAATCCGCGCACCTCCTCTTCATATGCCCAAACTACCTCAGCCTCGCTTCCCTCATCTTATCTTCCACGGAGGCCACTCCCAACTTGCCCCACATATCTTCGTTCCTAATCATATCTCTCCTTTTGTATATGTTTGGTGAAAATTCCAAATCCAACTTGAATTGGTATTTCAAATTTGGAAAACGGCTTATAACCTGTTTCCAACCCACTTTCACTTTTAAAGTTGTATTTTTAAGTATATCTAAACATGAACATCATTCCAAATATCCTTTGCGAAAAGTATAGCCAAACACAACTCCATAAATTCCAAATAAAGTGAAAAATATTTGGAATCTATGGCCAAACACCTACTTAGAAAAAGTGCAGTTTTTTCTATCACAAACGATATCATACTTTAATAAGCCTGGAAATGAAAAAAGAAATCACACCTTACACTAAAAAGAGCCCGAGAGTTCTGTTCCCAAATATATACGGTTTTATCCCCAACCCACTCCCCTACCTGCCTGGCTGCCCCCACCCACTCCCACACCCACTCTATCCCGTACCCCAACCTAGCCCCTGCCTACCCCACCTCCCATCCCGCCTACACCCCACCAGAAGTTGCACTCCGAATTCAAATGCTTTGTATATATGCAAATACTCTTAAAATGACATTTTTCAACTTGCGTACCAAACACAAGAAAATAAGTAGGAAAATCACTTATTTCCTGGAAAAAAAAAATTCTTGGAAAACATTTTCCGTCATACCAAACACACCCCAAAAGTAACTAATACTCCCTCCGGATCAAAAAAAAAGAGTCCACTTAGCCATTTGCATACCCCTTAAGAAAATACTAACTCCTAGACAAAAATAGATAATTTGACTAAACTACCCCTAATTAAATAGGCATTGGGATTTGATCATATAACACTTAATAGGGGCAAATATGGAACAAGGAGGTTATTTTTTTTGAAAACATGAACTCTTTTTCTTATCCAAGAAAAAAGGGCTAAGTGGACTCTTTCTTTGATCTGGAGGGAGTAACACCTAATAAAACAAATCATACTTTAATAAGCCTGCAAATGAAAGAAGAAATCAAACCTTACACTCGAAAATGCCAGAGAAATTCTGTTCCCAAATTCGTACAGTTTTATCGTCACTCCATGAAGCAATCACCAAGGGACGACCCCAAGTTCCAGTGTCCTGTTTCCAAGCAATACCTAAAACCTTACCAGTGTGTCCTTCCAGCCTTTGAATTTCCTTCAGTTCAAAATCTCCTTCGCTAAAATTCATCTTAAACAACTCTGATTTTTATTTATCAAGATTGCGCGTACAATTCTGTGTATTCCCTTAGATTCTTCTCTCCTAATTTTTCTACGTGATTCAAGAACTGTTAGTAACGTATTTCTCGATATATTTGATCGCCAAGAACGTCAGACAACACTTTGAGATGTCGAGTTGATCTTAAAGAAGTACTTTGTTTGTTCTTTTTGTGAGATATTATGGGGTTGGTAAGTTAGTTACTTACTTTATAAGCTGACAGTTAGACCCTTATAGTTTAGTTAATTACAGATTTCACCCAAGTTGTAATTTCCTTTTTCTAGCTTAGTCCCTCCTCTAGTCTACGTGGCTGTGATTCATTAGTCCTTTATAATTTAAATAGGAAAAAAAAATCTATAAATTAGAATAATCTTAAATTGAATACGTTACTATATTGATTAGGTGAATGATGATTTAGGACATATGAATTTGATTTTAGATTCATGTAGAATAAGAAACAATCAGTTACTTTCCAAATTTTCTTTCATCTCTCTTAATTATGTTTTACATTTTTTGTTCTATCAAAAGAAATTATAGTGTTTTGGGTCTAAATTTTAAGTCTTACGATAATTAAGAGTATTATCTAAATTAGGACTTTTACCTTAATTAAGACTCTTACTTAGTTTAGTTGATTTTTACCATAATTAAGAGTATTAATTACTTGATTACTTGTAGTTGGTTTTGATGTGATCCATTTGTGTAAATAATTCCATATATAGTTAGGGATGGTTTTATCACACGTTAGCTATGTAGGATTATAATACATTGCTTCCTTTATGTGCGATTTGTTGGTATTTTTTTTTTTTTTTTTTTTTGTGAATGGAATTTAATTTCATGATCTTTGTGTTAGCTAATGAAGGTTCAACCAATCTAGTGCCTTTGTAAAGGCAAGCTTTTATTTCGTACGTTTCGTATAAAATAATGACATAGATTTTAACATAAAGAAATATATGTATTGCTTAATACTGTCAAACAAACATTGCATAAAGCCATGTCAGAGGTTGATTCGACATTTTAACGTGATGAGTTCGACCTGTAAGATTTTAATATTAGATTTATTATATTTTTAAAATTATAGATCAAATTTAATATTTATTGAAACTTTTGTGAAATTGTCACATAAAAAGACACTAATCTCACTACATATGAGTTTTTTGCTAAAATAAACAGGTGTGCAAGCACTGAATTCGCCCCTAGTTATGTGGGGATCAGTTTTTTTTTTTTAATATGGCCAATAAATGCAGCATTAGCTATAAAGAGATTATTTTATCTAATTGCTCTAACCTCGTAGTAGTATATTACGTGGGACTTAATATTAAAATTATTTTTCTAATCCCTCCCACCAAACTAGCCAAAATTATCCCTTATCTACGAGACTAGGAGCCCGTTTGGATTTTTTATAAGTTGGATTTTAAGCTATTTTCATTTTTTTTTTTATTGTTTAATTACGGAATTTTTAAAAAAATCATTTTTGTCTTAAAATAATTTTTAAAAAAATAATTGACCCATTTAATTTTTTTTATATTACGGAATTTTTAAATTATAATTTTTAAAAAAATCTGGAATTTTTTTTTTAAATGGAATTTTTTTTTAAAAAAATAAGTTTGACTACCTAACTTATTTTTTTGATTTTTTTTTTAAATCTGATTTTTTTTTTTGCCTAAATTTTATTATTGACCAATCCAAACGGGCTATAGATCTATTTTGATTCTTTAAATATGATCTTGAGTATCTTTAGTCCATCAATTTTGATAAAGTGAAGCATCTTTGGTCCAATTAAAAGAATGAACTTAAAACTCAGGATGACTACCAAAAATTACTATTACATAATCTCTTTTATTTGAAAAAAAACCGCCATCGAATTTTGCGTCGCTTATATATTCCAGTTGATTCTCTTCTGCTTTAGTCTTAAGCACTTGTAAGTCTTTAGTATGCACACCAACTGTTTGTTAAAATGCCTAGCTGATGAATTCAAAAAATAAACTTGAGAAATTTCAGTATTTCACATTATTTAGCTTAACAAATGTTTCATAGGCGAGTTGGGTCAATCTTAAATCTTACACTAATATAATGGTTTCTCTTTTTTTCATACCATTTTATTCTTTCTTAAGCTGCTCAACCCATCCGCATATCAACTGTTTGTTATAATTCCTAGCTGAAAAATTCAAAATAAACTTGGAGAAATTTCAGTAACACACATTATTTAGTCCTTCTCAGAGTATTAGTATTATTCTTGTTTATCACTACCTGTTGTTTCTTTAGCCTCGATTAGCTTATTATATTGTTGTTGTCTCTGCTGCCTCTTTTTCATCGTTCTTTGATCCGAGGGTCTATCAGAAACAACATCTCTACCTTCTGAAACCCCACCTATAAGGTCGATCTTAAATCTTACCTCTACCCTGTTTCATACCATTTTACCCCATCTGTGAGATTACACTGGGTTTTTTGTTATTGTTGTTGTTCACATTATTTAGCCCTTATCAGAGTATTAGTATTATTCTTGTTTATCACTACCTGTTGTTTCTTTAGCCTCGATTAGCTTATTATATTGTTGTTGTCTCTGCTGCCTCTTTTTCATCGTTCTTTGATCCGAGGGTCTAAGGTGCGTAACCTCTACCCTCCCCAGACCCCACCCGTGAGATTACACTGGGTTTTTTGTTACTGTTGTTGTTGTTCACATTATTTAGCCCGACGGAATGTTTCATAGGCGAGTTGGGTCAGCCTTAAATCTTCGTGGTAACGCGATATTATCCACTACAAAGGAGCTAGGCAATGTTGGTCTATTGTATTCAAGTGCAACACCATTGGAAGCACTACCAAGAAAGCTGAAAAGGGCTGAAAAGAAACCGTGGGTGACGAATATTAATGAGCTTAAGCGGAGAGGAAGAGTGGAGAAGGAAGAGAGAAAGGTGGTACGTGAAGTTGCATTAAGGCCACCTGAAAATGGGCTATTAGTTAAAGAGTTAATCCCAGTTGCTCATCAGGTCTTAGCTTCCAGAAGTCAGTTATTAGCTTGTGTTTCGAGGATTTCGGAGGAAATTCCTATTTATTTTTGCAGGTAAGATTCATTTTGCTTCTAAATCTTGCATTTAAGCTAACTTTCTTTCAACTAATCATATGTAAAATGGACCTAGGTTTTAGAACAGAAGCATGGAGAAAATATTCCGAATTTTAGGGTGTGTTTGGTACGAAGATAAGTGGTTTTCTTACTTATTTTCTTGTATTTGGTAAATAAGTAGGAAATATCGTCCAAAAAGTACTTGTATATAATCTAGACAAACTCTATAGAAGATGAGTTCGGGCATAGGGGTGTGGGTGTCGTGGGGATGGTATAAAGGGGTGGGGTTGTGGGTGTCGTGGGGATGGTATAAAGGGGTGGGTGTGTGGGTGTAGTGGGGATGGGGTATAAAGGGTGGGGTTGGGGTGGGTGGGGTATGTTGAAGGGTGGGGAGGAGCCAATCAATGTGGAGTGCAATAATATCCACTATAAAGGAGCTGGGCAATGTTGGTCCATTGTATTCAAGTGCAACAGCATTGGAAGCGCTACCAAGAAATCTGAAAAGGGCTGAAAAAAAGCCATGGGTGACGAATATTAATGAGCTTAAACGGAGAGGAAGAGTGGACAAGCAAGAGAGAAAGGTGGTACGTGAAGTTGCATTAAGGCCACCTGAAAATGGGCTATTAGTTAAAGAGCTAATCCTAGTTGCTCATCAGGTCTTAGCTTCCAGAAGTCAGTTATTAGCTTGTGTTTCGAGAATTTCCGAGGAAATTCCAATATACTTTTGCAGGTAAGATTCATTTTGAAGTCCAAATCTTGCAATTTAAGCCAACTTTCTTGCAACTAATCATCAGAACAGAAGCATGAAGAAAATATGCTGAATCTTTAGCTAAGGGTGTGTTTGGTATGAAAGAAAATGATTTCTAGTGTTTGGTAAGTAAGCAAGAAAATATTATTCTAAAAGCATTTATATGTAATCTAGCAAAACACTATGGGGTTGGGATGGGGTGGGAGTGGGGGTTCGGGGATGGGATGGTCAAGGGGTCGGGGTTGGAGCGTTGGAAGGGTGGGGAGAAAGCTAAAAAGGGCTGAAAAAAAACCATGTGTGACGAGTATTAATGAGCTTAAGCGGAGAGCAAGATTAGACAAGCAAGAGAGAAGGGTGGTACGTGAAGTTGCACTTAAACCACCTGAAAATGGGCTATTAGTTAAAGAGCTAATCCCAATTGCTCATCAGGTCTTAGCTTCCAGAAGTCAATTATTAGCTTGTGTTTCCAGGAGTTCGGAGGAAATTCCTATTTATTTTCGCAGGTAAGATTCATTTTGCATCCAAATCTTGCAATTTAAGCCAACTTTCTTGCAACTAATCATCAGAACAGAAGCATGGAGAAAATATGCTGAATATTCAGGATGTGTTTGGTGTGAAGGAAAATGTTTTCTTGGAAAACAAGTGAGTTTTTTTACTTATTTTCTAATGTGTGGTAAGTAAGCAAAAAATATTATCCCAAAAGCATTTATATGTGATCTAGCAAAAAACAATAGGGGTGGGGTAGGGTGGGGAGTGGGGGTTCGGGGGTGGCGGGGGAAGGTCAAGGGGTGGGGGTTCGGGGGTGGCGGGGGAAGGTCAAGGGGTGGGGGTTGGTGGCGTTGGGTGGGCGGGGAGGAGACAATGAACTTGAAATGTCATTTATGGAACTTGCTTTCCCTACTTCTATTAAGGAAGTCATTTTCCTCATTTTTAAAAAACTTGTTTTCGTAGAGAAAATATTCTCCAAAATATTTTGACCAACCAAACAAGGGAAAATTGAAAGGCTGGACAAGCAAGAGAGAAGTGTGGTACGTGAAGTTTCACTAAGGCCACCGGAAAATGGGCTATTAGTTAAAGAGCTAATCCCAGTTGCTCATCAGATCTTAGCTTCCAGAAGTCAATTATTAGCTTGTGCTTCCAGGATTTCGGAGGAAATTCCTATTTATTTTTGCAGAGAGAGATTCATTTTTGCATCCAAAACTTGCATTTGGCCAAATTTCGTGCAACTAATCAAATTTAAGCCGGAGAAAATATGCCAAATTTTAGCTGCTAAGCTTATCTAGCAGAGCATATCTTTGTGGTAGATTGAGAATTAGATTAATAATAGTCAAATGTGATATTCATTTTATAGTGAAAGAATTTTGTGAGTGAAAAGTAAAAACCACCAACTGTTATACTTCACAAATAGTCTCAACTTCAAATTCTCTATTTTAAGTTGAAGTATATTATAATGAACCACATAGTTAAGTAATTTGCAAATAAAATTTCAAGTTGAAGTTGAAATAATGAAGTAATTTGTATTGACAAATTGTAAGTACTGAAATGAAATAGACTTGAAAATAGAGCTTAATAGATGGAACATTATCAGCTACTCACTATGAAATTCAATTGTTCAAAAAGTGAGGCATGCATGACTATGTTGTGATCTCTATGCTTTTGTGCAGCTTCTGTAGCGAAGTTCATGTCGGTCATCCACCACATAAGATTAGAACTTGCGATGTTAGCGGCAGTCAGAAGAACAAAGAGCATACATGGCAAAGAGGGGGTGCAGAGCATATAGTACCTGTTGTAGAATCTTTTCATCTCTATGACAGGTTGGGAAGAGCTGTTTCACATAATGAGCGACTTGAAGTTGATCGCATCCCAGCCCTCGTGGAATTGTGCATTCAGGCTGGTGTGGATTTACATGAATACCCAACCCGAAGAAGGAAGTTCCCCATTTACCGGGTTGCTGGAAAACTCTTAGATTTTGAGAAGAGGTTTCCAAAGGATGATTTGTCCTGGAAGGACATAGAAACTTCTAAGTCTAAGGAAACTATGAAGAAACTCAGTGGAGATGGAAAATATTTGAATTTACACTATGATGACATAAAAGGTTCATCTTTATGTTACTACAGTTTTTTCTCTTATAATTGTTGCCGTTTTCAATTTGGATTTTCCTATGTTGAAATACATCCCAAGTAATTTCCTCTCATGAGCTTCAAGTATGTAAAAGAATTACTTATTTCTGATGGTATGACGAACCTTCTAGTTTGATAGTCCACTACTTATTTATCATTTCTCCAGGATTCGCCATGCGAGGAAGTGAAGCCTGGGAGATTATGTGTACCGGAGCCATACAGCTCATGCAAAAGTATCCCGTTCAAACATGTGGATATTGTCCTGAGGTGCAAGTTGGGCCAAAGGGTCATAGGGTTAGACAATGTCAAGCCTTCAAGCACCAGATGAGGGATGGACAGCATGGTTGGCAAGAGGCAACAATAGATGATCTTCTCTCCACTGTATATGTTTGGCATGTCCGAAACCCGCATGCTGGTGACCTTTTGGTTGATTCTTTGAAGAGGTATTATGGAAAGTTACCTGCGGTCGTTGAACTGTTTAATCAAGCTGGAGCACAGGTCGGAGATGATTACCATTGCATGATGAGGGAAGATGTTGCAGTTCCTGGACTAGATGAAGAAAAATTGGTAGTATAAAGCTATGAGATGCTGGCCTATATATTGGTAGATTATTTGAGTTGCTGGCAGAGATGTGCTCGTACCTTATGGCAAAAAGTTAGTAGGCTGTTTAGAGTCCAAAACATGAAGAGGAGAGAGCTCAAAATTAATGCTGGGACATATTTACTGTTCATTTATCTATTAGATTACCTCCGAAGGTGATGAGAAAGCATCCCATAGAGGAGGTTGGTGGTTTCTTTTAATGTTTTAAGCTTCACTTGTAATGTGAAAGCCGCATTGTTATACAGTTATACATGCAGAGGCAGAGGAGAAACAAGATTAGACTGAAGAGTTGTTGGTTTGGTGGCTGCTGCTGAGGATAAACCAACACGAGATCGATTCTGTGATTTTGTTGTGAGGGCTCGTTTACTGTTAGGACAACAATAGATTCTGGCAATTGGAACTTCAACAGTTCAATTTCTTGTTGAAATACAACTTTTTTCTTGCCTTTAGAATTAAGACAACGTGTAGTAGTTACAATTATGCAAAGTAAACATAGTTACAATTATGCAAAGTAAACAATAGTTTCACATTTACCTTTAGGATGTCGTGAATATATGTAAAAGTGCTCTTTGTGTTAAACGTAAATCAACTTATATTAAATGGATTTGACGCTTCCAATTTCTAAATATATATTTTTATGCTATGGTAATTTACATCTTTTTCAATGGATAGAATATGCAAAACCCGTATGCAAAAAACTTTAAGAGAGGTATGGAGCAAAAGAAGACTAAATAATATGTTCACGTGTATTAACAAGGTGTCAGTTCATTTCACTTATATTTAGTTCATTAGTCCTCCTTCTCAATTTATGTGGTATAATAAACTAGGTATGAAGTCTATAAAAGCATGCAATTAAGGGTAAAATGTGAATTGTAAAGTTAAATTAGATCTAAATGTAGAAAGGCATCATTTTTTTTTTTTTTTTGGATCGGACTAATAAGAAGATAGTGCCACATAAATTGCACGGAGGGAGCAGTTAGTGCCACATAAATTGCATGGAGGGAGCAGCAATCACTTGGAACATAACCAAAGTGATTAACTACGTATTTTCATTCAATAAGCATAACAAAATCAAGCAAATAGATGCTCATATTTTCTGGGCAAGAGTATCTCACAAACCATAGCATCCAACATTCCGTTATTTACAGAGATGTCACTCCTTAAGGTATATATATATGCCTTACAAGGGTAATCTTCTGCAACTAAACTCAGACAAAGAAATATCATATTTAACCAATCAACCAGCCACGTAAAAATGTCAAACAACAACATTGTATAGAAGCAGAAACTTCGAAGTGCTGTTTTAAATCCAATATATGTAGCAATTAGATCTTTGAAGCAAAGCTGAGGCCCTCCTGTGCCAATTGATCCAAGCTAGCAACGGGTTGAACTTTTGCAACTTTAGCAATTGCCTTGTTCTCTTCAGGAGAACCGCTCTCAAGGAATGCACCAACGATCTTTCCGTCTTTGATCCAGTATGTTCCAAACTTGTGAGTTGCAGAGTTGGGATCAGCATCACCAAAGAGGACTGTTTCTCCTACGTTGTCACCATAGAATTGCCAAGACAAATCGAAAGCACGGGAGTAGAAATATGGAAGGTAGTCATATTCATCGACAGACTTCCCTTGCTCACTGGCAAAAATTGCCTGCACAATAAACATACAAAACATTAATATTTTTACTTCATAGAAAACATGAAGTTCGGGAATTGTAAGTTGTGACTACATTTGACTGAGTTGATTGACAGAGTAGAAAGACACTAGCACACAGCAGAAGTTCAAAATGGAATATGAGGTAATGCACTGTAATTCTGATAGAGACAAGAACAGACAGCTTTTAGCTCGACAAGGAAAACCAATGTGTGTTTCCTTATCAACAAGTTCAAAGATTACCACTATTTGATACAGAGTAGTAACATTAATAATTTTACTTCATAAGAAAAGGTGATTGACAGAGTCGAAAGACACTGGCACATTGCAGAAATCTGTTCTAAGAAGTCACACAGTGGAAGCAAAATACGGGAAAAAGATCTGCAGAACTCAAGAATACTTGGACAGTATGAACCTTGAAAAAGACGACCTGTGTTGAGTGTAATTTAAGGTTGTAATTCACATATTTGTACTCATGCTATAACAAATATACACAGAAGAGAGTTTTTCAGTATTTGAACACCCTAATCTACACGTGCGGTGAGCTTCAAACATCCAGTTTATGTCATAAGAGTTGAGTCATAGACTCATAGTTGCCCAGTAAAGAATAACATATTATACGTAGGATGATAATATAGCACTTCCATTAACATTGGAAAGCATCAGGGAGCTGTCACATACCTTGACAGCTTGCTCAGCAGATTTGCGAGAATGATCAACATGTTCAACTCTTCTAATATCACCGTACATTTTCATAGGAAAAGTCGCAACATCACCCACAGCGTACACATCGGGTACACTTGTTTTGAAGAACGCATCTGTCTGCAAAATAGAAGCCTCAGCGTAAGCAGTGCAGTTCAGTAAGTTCGAATGGAACATGACATAATGCATTAATTCTGATATAAACAAACAGCTTATAGCTCGACGAGCACACAGCTTTGGTTCGACAAGAAAACTATGCTGTTTCCTTATCTACAAGTTCAAGGATTTCCACTATTTGATCCAATTTCTCATGCATGATTGCTTCATTTCTTTGTGTTGCCTGAAGCAGCACCAGAATTTCTGGAATCCATTGATCTATTCCTTCAATGAATCATCTCAGTTGCTCTCAATTACTTTTGAAGCTTATACTGAACTATTTAAATATTTTTGGTCCATTATGCAGAAATATTTAATGATTTAACCATGAATATGATAAAATTATCGAAAAGCATGCAAGTCAGAACTTATTAGAAGGATGAGTACTGAACGGTGAACACACACCTTAATTCCTCCCTTCTCCTCTTCAACTTGGCCTTTGAATAGCGTCGTGAGTGGTCTTGCTCCGACTCCTACGACTACTAGGTCGGCTTCCAGAACTCTGCCATCTTTAAGTTTGACTTCCTTCACCTGCAAATTGGAAACAAGAATGCTGTGAGGTAATGCTCTAAAGCTCCACAAGATTTCTCAAAATGGTGCAGTCTTGAGAAAAACCTCTCCATTTGGATGTGTATCAAACCCAACAGCCACTGTACCCTTGATGATATTGACTCCCTTGTTTTTATAATAATCTTCATAGAATGCAGCTATGCCCTCTGTGAAAAGCCGAGGCACTGCAAAAGCATAAGGATTACAGTAAGATTAGAATACAATAAAGCAGGACAATATATTTCTCCATAGTTGACTATCATGAAACAGTTTAACGTTTCCTGTTATGCATGCAGTGCGGGATTAGAAGCAATTTACTCACTGCACCATGGTTCTGGGTAAACCATACTGACTTCAATGTTGTTCAGTCTCATTACAGCACTAAGCTCAAGACCAATGTACCCTCCCCCAACAATTACAGCCTTTCCGTTTTTCTTAGCTTTTAATGCTTCCACAAGCTTATCAGCATCATCAATTTCTCTCAAGTAGAAGATGTTCTTGGAATCAGCACCTTGTACACCAAAATCTGACAACTTCAAAACCTGAACAGACACAAAACAAGAAGTTACTGAACTGGCCGATGACAAAAAGTAATAACACACAACACAACCACAGTTCAATGAGACTCACAGTGGATCCAGTTGCGATAACAAGTGTTTCATATTTAAAAGATTCCCCAGCTGCACTAACAAGAGTCTTTGAAGCAAGATCTGCTTTCACTATTTCTGTACTCAGTATCAACGATATGCCTGCAAGACGAGACCATATGATTCACTAGGGATTCATAAGAGAAGTGTCTTCAACAAGATATACGACCATTATGTAAAGTTGACGGAAGTCATGCATGATCATCTGTCTGCAAATAATGCATAACACAAAGAAATTATTACCTTTCTCTGCATACCACTCAGGAAGCAGTCTCTCTCCTCCACTTCCAACGCACACATGAAACCCTGGGAGTCTAGCAGCTCCTGGTAGATAATAAGATGTTAGGAAAGAGGTTTTCTGGTACCAGGTCAATTACATGAGAGAATAAATGTCCAGCAGCTTTTCGACATAGCTTTTTATGCCAAATCATGCTCAAACTATTTTTCAATTTTTTTGTTTTTCTCGTGGCTGGTAGGTAAATAATAATTCTATAAGGAAAAAAAAAATCTAATGTGTGTACAAGGACTTTAACTGTGAAAAAGATATATGCATTTTCTGTAATCCTATCTAATACAACTTTTGTTCAAGTCCATACAGCCACAGACTACAATCAAAATTAACTATCCAAGGAAAGAGAAGACTTGCCTTCAGGAAAAAGGTATGCCTTGCTAAGTGCAGGACGTTCATAAGGAGCCACCTGCGGTACAAAAAACAATTTTAGCAATCAGATCAAGTCTTAACACTACTTTACTGAAAGAAGGAAAGTTTGTCAGATACAAATGAGAAGGAATGGGTGTTAGAGTGGATAAGTTGCAGAAAACCATACAAGAGAGAGAGAGAGAGAGGGGCATAACCTAGCGCACTATGTATAACAGAGGTGTGATCAGGAACTCCAAAAGCGAAGAAGGTACACAAATGCATAAGTAAATGGTAGAGGATTAGGAACTTTTTCTTCCTAGTTGACAAACATATATCAAAGGGACACTAACATTCTTGCATATCAGCTATGAAACCATGGATGAATAGTATTTGGCAATTCACAAGCATAACCTGATGAAAAATTAGCTTATAACATCAACATAACAGAATTTTAGAGATTGTTATAGATAGAAATTAATTGGAATACCAAGGAAAAATCTAGAGACCAATGATACATGATATTAACCAGAAGTCAAAATGAATGTTCCCTTCTCCAAAATGAAGTACACACAAGCAGCAATACAACTATGATATACAATTGTATTAGTGAAGGCAAGAAAACGATTCAAAATACTTACCGCCTCTTTGGAAATAATAGCCAATTCCCCAGGCTTAACTCCCTGTTTCACAAATTCTCTAGCAGCATACCCCTGCAAATGCAACCAAACTTGTTCAATTCATTTACAACCACGTGTTCTAAAATCTGAATGCATACAACAAGATTTGTTCCTACAAGAGTTCAGAAACACAACTAGAACATTTTGAGGAGTTGTTATAATTCTTTATTTCAGCCAATTCCTAATAATTATGCCATATCTCTTACTCCCGATATTTCCAAAAGACAACAGGTTAGGTTCTACATTTTCAAATCACTTTGTACTCAATACCTCCAACTCCATTATAAAGCAGCTCGATTTCAACAGCAAACCAAAATAATGAAGGAGATAAACTTACCTAACAACACTCTAGCTCTAACACTCCAGAACATAACAATTGATCATTGAAAAATAAAGGAACACACACACACACACATAAATTGTATGTGAGGATATGTGTCGGTGTCTACATGTATTATCACTTCGTACTCAAAGCCTCTAACTCCATTTCGAAGCAAATCGACTATTCAAGAGCAGATCAAAACATTGAAAGGAGATAAACAACATTATCTCTTTCAGACTCCATAATCTAACAATTTACTATCAAAATAGAAAGGAAAACCTGTATTTATGTATGTATAGAACCGTGCGCCACAGTCCCTCAAGGATTTCTATTATGAGAAGAAAAAAAATATATGTATACATCAATCTGTGTGTATGTATATCAGTGTATGGGTTGTGTATATGTGTACACATGCAGAAAGCAAAAGGCCATTCACTATGCTAACTTCCGGATCTACTGTGAACTATATAGAACATCAAAAATTCTCACAGACAAAATCATCAAAAAACAATCCAAATCAGTTTGTACTCAAAGCCTCCAACTCCATTTTGAAGCAATGCAATTTCAACAGCACACACAAAATAATGAAGGAGATAAACTTACATACAGCAACACTCTAGCTCTCAACAATCCAGAATCTAACAATTTACATGAAAAATAAACACACATACACACACAACTTATATGTGTGTGTTTGTGTCTATATAATCCCTCCGTCCAAATTTATGTGGCACCATTTGACTTGGCACGGAATTTAACAAAGAAAGGAATACTTTTGAAATATGCGGTCCAAAACAAGCCTTATATACATGTGTGGTTGTAAATCATCTCATAAAGTTAAATTGTTTCTAAACTTTCTTTTTGGGACAGACCAAAAAGGAAATGGTGCCACATAAATTGGGACAGAGGGAGTATATATTATCACTTCATACTCAAAGCATTTCACTCCATTTCGAAGCAAATCAAAACATTGAAAGGTGATAAACTCACCTACAACAACGTCTCCATAATCTAACATTTGATTGTTAAAATATAAATGAAAAAAACTGAATATATGTATTTACGTTTGTCTAGAACCGAGATTTTCTCCGTTATCAGCAAAAAAAATGTATGTGTATCAGTGTAAGTGTTGTGTATATGTGTGTTAGGACATCTCAACAGTGAGCTTATCCTCACGTTTGTTTAGTTGTATTTAACTAGAATTCATATGTATAGTTTATCTAAAGGAAGGATAATACCAAGTATAGTTTATCTCTTAGAGAGTTTGTATTCAACTACACTTTGTGTAGCATCCTATATATATAGAGGAAGAACTGCTCCATGAAAAGCAGACCGATTTTATCAGCTTCATTAAACCTTGTCATGGTATCGGAGCCTTGCGAAGACTCAGGTCTCACAATGACACTTCCCTCCATTACCAGCATCACCTCGCAAACCCCTTCCCAGAATCCTTCGTCGTTCGCGACGAACATTAACTAGTCTCATCTTCTCAAATTGGACCGTAATAACTATATCTTATGGAAATCACAAATTCTCCCAGTTCTAAGGGGTTATGAACTTGAGGGATATGTGGATGGTACGCACAAATGCCCTCCAAAGGTAATTTCGCATAGCTTTTCTGAAGCAACCTCAACTGGCGCGGTTATCAACCCATCGTACAGTTTATGGATCAAACAAGACCAACTTCACCCTCAGCGAAGGGATTTTAGCCCAAGTAGTCGGTTGCACAACATCTCAGACGGTTCGGTGAGCGCTTGAGACAATGTTTGCGTCGCAATCCAAGGCTAGGATAATGCAACTAAGGCTGCAGCATCCATAGTAGAATACCTTCAAAAGAATGAAGACTTGTGCCGATAATCTCGCCGTCGCAGCACACCCCGTCACTGTTGATGATCTTGTCTTATATATTCTTGGAGGACTTGGGCAAAAATATGATGCCCTGGTTGTCTCAGTCACTGCTAGTGCGGAACTAATTTCATTAGCCGATCTCCATGGCTTGCTTTTAAGTCATAAGTATCGTTTGGAACAGATGACAAGTTTGGAACAAGGTTTGGGCCAAGTCAACTTGTCTGCTAGACAATCCAGCAACACCAAGAATGATAACTCATTTAAGAAGCCTACTAATGTCCATAACAATCAGGCTTATGGTGGCAAATCTGGACGAGGACGAGGTCGGGGTCGCAATACCAACTCGTCCAACCAAAAATCAGTGTCAAGTTTGCAATAAGTTTGGTCACTCGACCCTAAATTGCTACCATCGTTTCGATCATGCATATCAAGCTCCATCCAAGTCGCACATGGCTGCTCTCATTGCACAACCTTCCACGGTTGGAGACCTAAATTGTTATCCGGATTTTGGGGCTACTCATCATTTAACTAATGATATGCTGAACATGGCGGTAAGAGGAGAGTATCTGGGAACTGATCAAATTCATGCGATAATGGCACAGGTTTGACAATTTCTCATTTTTGTAATGCTACTTTACCTACAGTTAGTCGATATTTACGTCTAACTAATGTATTACTGGTGCCTGAAATTACCAAGAATTTGCTTAGTGTGGCAAAATTTACTACTGATAATAATGTTATATTTGAGTTTCACCGTCGTTTTTGTCTTGTGAAGGATCGGGCAACGGGGAAATTACTAATGCGCGGGACTCTTGCGCATGGCCTTTATCGTCTCTTTGCTGCCCAGTTACTCAACCAACCCTCTCCCTCAAATAAATTAGAGGCGTTCCATGTGTCCAAGCAATCATTTGATTTATGGCATAGTCGTTTAGGTCACTTGTTTGTTCTTCTTGCCAATATGGCAAAGAGTCACAAATTGCCTTTTTCTATTTCTAGTTCTAGTCTTTACTTGCCCTCTTGAATTGATCCACACTGATGTATGAGGCCCTACTCCACAGTTAGCTAGCAATAAATTTCGTTATTGTGTTTCTTTCATTGATGACTTTAGCAAATTTACATGGTTATTTCCTATGAGTTCCAAAAATGAGGTTTATACCATATTTTTACACTTTAAAACTCAAGTCGAGAAGTTCTTTGAGCGTCATATAAAAGTGGTACAATCTGATTGGGGTGGCGAATATAGGAAATTATCCAACTTTTTTCTTTGAAGCAGGGATCGTTCATCAGCTCTCTTGTCCCCATACTCATGAACAAAATGGTACCGCTGAAAGAAAACATCGTCATATTGTTGAAATGGGTTTAACACTTCTCGCACACGCCTCCCCCCTTCCTCTCACCTTTTGGGATCATGCCTTTGCTACGGCAGTTTACGCTATAAATCGTATCCCCTCACTCTCGCTCACTAATGTTTCACCTTATGAGAAGTTGTACAAAAAGGTTCCTGATTATCAATTCATGAAAGTCTTTGGCTGCGCGTGCTACCCATTCCTTCATCCCTATAACTCTCACAAGCTAGCATTTCGATCCTTACAATGCGTTTTCTTGGGGTATAGTGGACATCACAAGGCTATCAATGTTTACATGTCCAAGTGGTCGAATATATGTCTCTCGGCATGTGGTTTTGACGAGTTACAATTTCCCTTTGCTAGCTCATCTTCAACTCCCAGTAGCACACCGACCTCCAACTCTACTGTCGTGTCCTTTTTGCCCGTCATTGCTCCTTGTAATTCTTCTTCTCTACCTACTACTGCAAGTGATAAGTCCATAACAGCTGCTGCCAGTGATCGTTCGATAGCAGCTGCTGCCTCGCCAATTCCGTCGTCAAACTCGTCAGCTCCTTCGTCGCCAAGTCCATCGTCAAACTCCCCGGTGTGTCATTCAGTCCCGTCTGATTTTTCGCTTTCCTCTATCCCTCCTATTAACCTTACTGTTGATCTTCCAGTAGCTAATGAAACTCCCATCGTTACTAGTAATCCTCAAACACCGGCAGCTCGAACCACCACCTTTGTTCCTCATCACATAGTAACCAGGCGTAAAGCCAAATCTCAACTTCCAAAAGCTCATATTGCCACAAAATACCCTTTGCCTCCATCTAGCTTGCCACCTGAACCTACATGTTTTACCCAAGGCAACAAAAACCCGAAATGGAGAAAGGCTATGCAAGAAGAGTACAACGTCCTCCTGCAAAATGGTACTTGGTCCCTTATCCCCTCTTTCGCGGCAAAGAATGTTGTGGGATGCAAATAGAATTTAAGTAACTCAATCCCGATGGATCCATTGAGCGATGTAAAGCTCGTTTAGTGGCAAAGGGATTTAGCCAAAAGGCTGGAGTGGACTATCACGATACATTCAGTCCGTTGTGAAGCCTATAACAATCCGAGTGGTTCTGTCTCTAGCTTTGTCAAAAGGGTGGTCGCTACGGCAGTTCGACGTCAAAAATGCATTTCTACATGGGCAACTACATGAAGAGGTATACATGTCTCAACCCTCTGGCTTTACTAATCCAAAATATCCAAACCATGTGTGCAAGCTTCACAAAGCTCTTTATGGCCTTAAACAAGCACCTCGGGCATGGTTTGAGAAGCTCAGCTCGAAATTGCTTGAACTCAATTTTGTGCCTTCTAAATCTGATACGTCTTTGTTTATCCGCAATTGTGAAGGCCACATTACTATTATCTTGGTCTATGTAGATGATCTTATTGTTACAGGAAGTTCTAATGAGTTCATTGCAAGTATTGTTCTTCAACTGTCTAATGCCTTTGCTATAAAGGATCTTGGTAAGCTACACTACTTTCTTGGTGTTGAGGTACATTATCAGGCCACTGGATTGACCCTTACTCAGTCCAAATACATTAGAGAACTCCTCGCTCGTGCCAATATGGATGGTGCGAGACAATTGCCACACCTATGGTAACAGGACTTCAATTGTCTCAACATGGGAGTTCACCATTTTCTGATCCGTCATTGTATCGCAGCTTGATAGGAGCTCTTCAAATATATAACCATCACGCGTCCGGATGTGTCGTATACTGTGAACAAATTATGCCAATTCATGCATAAACCTACGGAAACTCATTTCACTGCTATGAAGCGCTTGTTGCGTTATTTAAAGGCTACCATGGACCTCGGCTTGCACTTGCGTTCAACTAGCTCCTTAGCCCTTCAAGCCTTCTCAGATGCGGACTGGGCTGGCTGCCCAAATGATCGGCAATCTACTAATGGTTATTGCATTTTTGTTGGACCCAACTTAGTGTCCTGGAGCTCAAAGAAGCAGCGAGTGGTTGCACGGTCCAGCACCGAGGCTGAATATCGGGCCTTAGCTGCGGCTACTGCTGAAGTTACCTGGATGCAACATCTTCTTCAAGAGCTTCGTGTCTCTCTTTCTCAAGCTCCCACGCTATGGTGTGATAATCTGTCCGCGAGCTACCTCACTGCCAATCCTATTTTTCATGCCCGAACCAAACATATTGAATTGGATTTTCATTTTGTCCGAGAGAAGGTAGCTTCGAAAGACCTGGACGTTCGCTACATCAATTCCTTGGATCAGTTAGCAGACATCATTACCAAGAGCCTTCCTTCTTGTCGGTTTCATCTCCTTCGTTCCAAGCTTACAGTTGCACAGCCACTGCTCAGCTTGCGGGGGCATGTTAGGACATCTCAACAGTGAGCTTATCCTCACGTTTGTTTAGTTGTATTTAACTAGAATTCATATGTATAGTTTATCTAGAGGAAGGATAATACCAAGTATAGTTTATCGCTTAGAGAGTTTGTATTCAACTACACTTTGTGTAGCATCCTGTATATATAGAGGAAGAACTCCTCCATGAAAAGCACACCGATTTTATCAGCTTCATTAAAACTTTTCAATGTGTAACACTGTACAGATATAGAAACCAAAGGTCATTCACTATTTCTCTGTGCTAACTCTCAGATCTACTGCAAACTATCTAGAACATCAAAAATACCTGCTATATCATCGCTAAACAATCCCCCAAAAAAAAAAAATCAGAATTGGAATTCCGTACTCAGATTAATTAATGAAGGATCAATCAGCTCTATACTCACACCAGCAAAAACTGAAATATATCACATATATGTTTGGCCACTAATTTTACTGAGACGCTCTTGGAACCGCACACCACTATCCTCGAGGATTTCTCAATTATATATGTGTATGTATGTCAATATGTGTATATGTTTGGCCACTAATTTTATTGAGACGCTCTTGGAATCGCACACCACTATCCTCGAGGATTTCTCAATTATGTATGTGTATGTATGTCAGTATGTGTATCAGTATATGTGTATATGTTTGGCCACTAATTTTATTGAGACGCTCTTGGAACCGCGCACCACTATCCTCGAGGATTTCTCAATTATATATGTGTATCAGTATATGTGTTTGTTGCAGAATCCAAAAGTCATTTCACTATGCTAACTTCCAGATCTAATGCAAACTATATAGCACATCTAAATTAGTGTCCTAAAGCCAATTTTTTCGAGAAAAAAAAGTATATATAGTAGATCAAAAATCTCACTCATCAGAAACTAAGAGTCAAAACACGTAAACTCAAACATTAATTCATATTAGAAACTAAAAAGCTGTAATCATCAGTAGATACTCACACCAGCAACACCGCCACCAACAATCACGTACTTAAATGATTTCTCAGCCATTGATGAATTAGTTAAGATTTTTGTGAAGAATTGAAAATTTTAAGTTTTGTGGAAAGAAAAATGAAGAGTTATGTTATGGAATGAATGAATGTGGACTGATATTTATAGTGGATACATTAGATGGTGATTTGTGATTGGCTTAATGTGAGAGAAAGATGATGAGACGAGTAAGTCAATAAGGAACGTACACGTGGCACTTCATTTGCCGTGCGATTTGCTGACTCTGCTGTCGCCACGACAGTTAAAAGAGGAGATCAAGTCAAAGAAGGAATATGATCTTCTTTTCTTGGTAAAAAAGGCAATATAAGTATGAATTTAAATTTTATGGACTAAGGTGGGGTTTGGTTCATCCGATAAAGTTGGATATCTAAGGATTAAGTTTGAGACAAAATTATACTATTTTTGTTTTAATTTATGTGGCACTGTTTTAGTAGATACAAAGTTTAAAGAGGAAAGAATTTTTTTAAATTTATGGTCCATCCAAAATAAGTCTTAGATATTTGTGTGGTTGTAAATCATCTCATAAAGTTAAATTGTTTGTAAATATAGAAAGTTGACGTTCTTTTAGTGTGTCACATATGGTGGAGGTATAAATTTTCCTATTGTTGAAATATAAATTTATCCCTGGAATAATTTATATCTTCAACCAAATAAAGTATAAATTTTGTCCTAAACTTAATCTACTTTATCCCATCAACCCAGGTATTATTTTATCCCACCCCCGAGGTAGAATAAATTAGTCCAAAAATTATAATATCATGACTATGATCCCGGGATATAGTCCGCGAACCAAAATACCCCTAATGATACAAAAGATATTTACAGTTTACTTATAGGAGTAATAAACAATTGGAGGTAAATTTTTATGATAACATTAATTGATAAATTTAGTTGTGCAAAAATGAAGTTTTGTTAAGGAATTGATGAATGTGGACTGATATTTATAATGGATACAATTGCATTGGGTTGATGGTGATTTGTTATTGGTTTAGAGATGATGAGACGAGGAAGGCCGTAGAAGTCAATAAGGAATATACACGTGCCGCATTGTAAGCCGTTAGATTGATCAAAACTAACCCAAGTTTGATCAATCATTTTCTTTTCAGCATTTGCTAATATGCCTAAAAGACTGAACTTCATAAAGATTCTAATTCTTCGTTTCTTTGTAATTTTTAGACTTTGTAACTTAAGAATTTTAACAAGTATAACGTCACTACAAAATTATCAAACCAATTTTATTTATTTATTTATTTTGAAGTTTGACAGCAACAAGTGAGGTTCTAGAATAACTTTGGTGTGCTTTCACTTCCTCGGGGATAAGCTAGTAAAGCTTTTAGAGAGATTAGAAGAATAACTCAGACCTCATTTGTTTAGACTTAAATGAAAATTTAATTTTAATTATTCAGATTTGTCATTAATTCTATTTGTTTTTAGGGTCTGAATCTTAACCATTCAAATCTTAACTGCTAAGTGCATTTTTGTTTAATTCTATAATCACTTAATGAGTCTGAAATCCTGAATAGATCTATATAAATTAATATGTGTAATAATATCTTAATATCATAAGCGCTTAATTATCTTTCTTCATTTTATAGTTGTTAAATTTTCTCATTGCTTTGGCGTCTATCTAATAATTACTGTTAATTTAGATTTTGTGTTTATCATTCAAAATTTATCTTTTTGACATTTTTTTGAACTTGTTTTCTTGAGATGTGAAACGGAACTTTAAAAGATCCAATTAACTCTTTTCCCATGGGGTACAAGAATTAATGGGAAAGAAGAGTGAAGCAAGTAGATTTGTGAAGACACAAGATATATAATGGTAGTATTAATACATTTTTTCTGAAATGAAAGGTAGGATTATAGACAATCACATTTTTATTTTTTTTGAAATTTTGTGAAAATCACAAAGACTTTTTGTTTATTTGTTTTTAGACTTTTGCAACGAAAGGTAGAAAAATCACAAAAGTCTACAAAAGAAATAAATAAAATTCCTTTGAAAATTTTACAGTGATGTTATACTTGTTAGAATTCTTAAGTTACGAATCTAAAATCACAAAGAAAAGAAGATTAAAAGGCGTTTGGACATAGAAATCAAATATTTTCACTTTATTTGGAATTTTTGAAATTGGAGTTGAAGATGAAGTTGTGTTTGGTTATAATTTTTTCAAAGAATTATTGGTTGTTTGAATCTACTGACAGTGAAAAAAGTGACAGGGGTTTTAGGTATTTTCAAATTCAAAATTACAATTCAAGCTGTATTTGAAATTTTCATGACGCGTTTTCAAATAAAGTGAAAAATATTTCCTAAAAAAATTGAATAATTCTCATGGCCAAACGGGTCTCTAGAATCTTTATGAAGTTGTCTTTTAGGCATATTAGGAGTGGCAAACACTGACAAAAAAGATCAATCATATTTGGGTTAGTATTGATCCATTTATCTTATTTGATTTTTAGCAAATGAAAAAATAGACTATGAAAAAGAGGAGGGAAGATGAAATAGAGGAGAGAGAAAGGAGCTGGAGAGAAAAAGAAAAGAACATAGAGGGCTGACAATGAAAAGGACCCACAAAGACACTTGTCAAAAGAAGAGGGTGGCCTCATACAACTATCGTTGGTTGAGCCTCTACCACCATAAAATTTTTCCCAACGAGGAGAAGATCAAGTCAAATTGGAAATGTGATTCTTTTATGAGACAAATTATAATTTTTTGGGTAAGAAAATTAATAGTATATAATATATAAGTTGTTATATACAATGAAGATATAAATGTACATAACTAAATTACTTATAATGTAATTACAAATATAAATGTTATTTATAATTAAATTAGCTAAATGTAATTACAGGTAAATATCTATGATAAACGTCTAATTAACGATATAAATGATATTTACATAATTAAATTACTTAAAATGTAATTACATGTGAATATTTATGATAAACTTCTGGCGATACAACAACAACAACAACATGCCCAGTATAATCCCACAATGTGGGGTCTGGCGATATAAATGATATTTACATAATTAAATTACTTAAAATGTAATTTACATATATAAATGATATTTAAGTAATTGAATTGCTTAAAATGTAATTATTGGTAAATATTTATGTTAAAGTTAATAAAAGTACATGTTGATAGTGTCACAAAAAAAAAAGTACATGAGCATTTAATTTGTTCAAACGATCCAAAATATTACAGGCACTAGTAGAAATGTGAATTTTTTTTTTCTATGTTGGTCTTTTTTTTGTTATTATTAATTAGTACTGGTTTCCTATATTTAGAGATGTGAGTTGTGACGGTGTCTGAATTTGACTAGAATGTTTCCTTCACCCACCAACAAATATTACTATTATTTAATCTTAAGAAACATTACATAACAATTTTCAAAATAAATCACTCTGTCACTCGAGAGATGTCGAACTTCAATTCCTCTAAATCTTGTCAAGAGTATAAATATACCTCGCATATTAACAATTTTATTTAAACTTTCACATGTCATAAAGTTGATGCTCTAAATTAGTTACAAGTAAAAATATATTGTAATTTTTCCTCTAAGTTGCAATTTCAAGTTGATCAACATCTCTCTATTCGTAGAGTATAATATAGTAATACAGGATATTGAGGACACAAAAAGATACAAAGTAAACGTTTTTGAGTGAAATGTGATAAACTTTAATGAATTAACTATAATATTTGCTCTTATCTATGTCTAACTAATGCTCAAATTTTTAATCGTTATTGTACAGGCTTCGAGAACAAAATGATTAGGGTCTATCCAAAAGTGTTCTTCTCGAAATTGTTACAATAAAGTAAACAAGTGGAAATTTAATTTATGAGCAGTGCTCTTTTTTTTAAACTATTTTAATGACTTTTTGGGCTATTATTCAAAATTCAATGGGGTTTGATACTTTTGTCTTTAAGAAATTTGGAAAAGTTGCAAAGGTTGACGTCATTGGTGAGAGACTATGAGTTGAGACAAAAGAATGCTACAATAAAGGAAATGGTCAAGTGTGAAAGGTATATTATTAGTTTTGGAAAACAAAGTGTGAAAGGGATCTTTGTGAAGTATCAACCCCCCAGATATTACACTAAAATAATGTAAATTAAACCCTTTTTCATTTGACGAGAGGAATATGACACCTCGAGTCCTCTTCGTTTTCAAATAATTAAACATTTTGGGTTGGAGCTTTGATTTTTTTATAGAATCTAGTTCTAAAGTTAGATTGTAGATTGAGAAAGTCGATTAATAGTGTCTTTAGCGAATTCGTTTACGAGATCGATCTTCGATGACTAGGAAGCTTAATTGCTTTGTTGAATAACGTAAATTGACGCAATGAGTGACGTATCGTTCAATTATATCTCTAATGCTCCTCAAGCCAGAGGGTGGATTTAATCAAATCGCATTCAGCATAGGCTGGTAGAATTGACTCATCCGGTGGCGGTTTTCTTTTAATGTTTCCTATATAATGCTAATTTAAATTAATCGGTTTAGTAGTAATAAAGAAATTAAGGAAAACTGTGATGTAAGTGTGAAAGGTATAATAGTAAGGTAAATGGCTGACCCATACCAAGAAAAGTCAAAAGAAAAGTTTGACCAGGAATTTTTTTGAGGAATATGAAATTATGAATATATTTTATAAAAAATAAAAGCATTTCTATGATCCCACTCAAGTGGCTGCTAATTCTGCATGAGTGTTCAGTTTGAACTAATTAGACTGGTTAAATATCGAGTTAAACTAATACGTAAAAATTATTGATCTAATTTGATCGAAAAGTCAAGAGTTTTTAATCTTGCAATCATTGGTATTTCGTACTATATCATTTCCTTCTCTTTTTCCCTGATGTAATAAAAAAAAAAATTAAAAATCTCGCAATCAACATAGGATATATAAATTCACATGGAAATTATTATGAATTTGGCATTTGATTTCATTAACAGGATATATAAATTCACATGGAAATTATTATGAATTTGGCATTTGATTTCATTATCATAACCATATGTTAAGCATTTAAGCCTAACAGAACCAGTAAGTTGAAGAGCTTATCGCGTAAAAGAACAAAAATTAGCAAACCATGATTTATAGTCTAGTCATGATCAACATGAAGATTTTTGTATATGGATATCTATTTATTGGAAGAGAAGAATAAACTATTGAATAACTATGAAATCCACGTACATAGGAACTTTGGATCTTGAAACTTCTAGAAGATTCAAGTTATAGAAATATTCCATATGAGTACTTAAAAGTTGATTATTTAATGAATTGGTTGGAGTTAGCCTTTAGGGGTTGAATGTTTAAAAAGCTTATCCGTATTTAGTATATACATCAAACCAATTAGATGCATATGTAATTGCATATAGACTGTTAAAACTTAACCATAGTGATCATAAAGAATTTGTGTTACTTCATGCTCGCATAGTCATCATATGGGAAAAAAACAGATGTATCAGATATTACCAAATCAATGAATGTAAGATATATATCTTGTATATACACTTTTTAACACTTAATCATAATTAAGTGATATGTATTTTAAGCAAAATTCTTAAAACTAGTTATTTAAATAAGTGTAAACAACTATTTACCTATATCATATTATATCAGGGGGAGACACACGACTTATTGTACTGGTTCTATAAAATTTAACTACTTTAATCATATCCTACATGTGTATTGACATATTCAATAAATATACATACATAATGAACTGTGAATGCAGTACCACAAATGGATTAGGAGTTCGGTGGTAAATGAAGACCCATCAAAAACCATAAACTTTACCAACAATTTACCAAATAACCAAAAAGAAGATTTTCTATTTGTAGGGATCACATGTGCAAGTTCTGAGGAAAAGACTTAACTTGTTTGTCCATGTAAGGGTCTTTGAAAAAACTAAGATGGTATTTGCAGCGACATTTTTGGAGAAAAGCTTTCTGAAAAAATGCCTTTTGGTTAATAACAAAAACAGAAAATAATTTGGAAAAAAATATCTTAAAACCGAAACTATCCAAAATAGGACTGGTAAAAACTTACTCGTTTCGAATATTTATAGCAAAGCAATAAATGCATGACATGTCTTTGCGCATATACTTCTTTCACTAACCATTGGTTAATTATTGCATATTTCCGCCTTATTAAAACACTCAACCATAATAAGTTAAGATGATCTAGTGTAAAACGCTTATATTTCTTCTTTCAAAAACACTTTCCTAAATAAATTTCATCAAATGGTTTCAATTGTCAGGCAGTCTTGGGCTCTATGTTGGCCCAAAGAGAGGTTGGACTAGACTCTAGGCCGAACTACTTTCTTTTTTTTGCGCGGATTGTCCTTCATTTGGATGGTCTTTAATTTTTGGCCTTCAAATTGGTGGTCTTTAAGTTTTATCCCTTGCCTAACACCCCGAGGTTGTGGGTTCGAACCCCAAATCAGTAGAAAAAAAAAATCGCAAGGCAGAATTTTGCAAATCTGTCCAGCGAAATTCTGCCTTGAATTTTTGTCTTTAAGGCAGAATTTGCATGGGCAGAAATTCTGCCTGTGCCATGTAAATTGGGAAAACTACGTGTATATACATATTAAGGAAAAATATTTACAAAACGTGACGATAGTTTTCCTTATTTACAAAACATAAAAAATAATTACAAAACTTGACAGTGTATGAATACTGTATGAAATCAAGTATATTAAGTCCAGAAAATTTTATTTTTTCTCTGCAGAGTGTATGATTAGTGTATGAATACAGTATGTATATTCATACAACTTTCATACACGATTCACACATATTTTTCATGCTCACCGGAAAATAGTCAGATCTGGCTGGAGCAACGAAGAAGACGAAGGGGACAGTGGTTTGGCCGGAGCAACGAAGAAAAAGATCTGGTAGGAGCAACGAAGAAGAAGATCTGGCTGGAGCAACGAAGAAGAAGATCTGGCCGGAGCAACGAAAAAGACGAAGGGGACGAACGCCCTCTTCCCTCCGCCACTAGATCTGGCCGGTTCTCTGCTAAAGCTCCGGTAGATTCCACCGCCGGAGGATGGACCATCAGCGGTCGTTGGAATGGGTTTTTTTGGTAGAATGTGTATGTGTTTAGGTATTGTAATGTTATGTTTTGTAAATAAAAAAATATCGTCACGTTTCGTAAATATTCTCCCTAAATACGTATATATATATATATATATATATATATGTAAATCACCCATGTAAATTCTGCCTGAAGGGCAAAATTTAAAGACCACCATTTTGAGGGGTAAAAGTTAAAGACCACCCCCGCCTTTGTGTGGAACCGGAACAGAACAGACACTGTTCAAAAAAGAAAAATCATCACGAAAAATGAACGAATTCGAAAAAATAGCAGGAAAAACCGAGAGTTACCAAGAAAGATACCAAGTCAAAGAGCAATGGGAAAGATATATCAAAAAGAAAAGAGAATATGAAATAGAACGAGAACTAATTCAAGAAAACAGAAAGGAACAAATAAAGTTAGCTTGCCAATCCTGCAAATTGCCCAACTATTTTCCCTAAATAAATGGAACTCTTACAAAACACTACTAGAAACTGAGGTTTTAACCACTGATATTCAGTGAAAAATTTGTGCTACAAAACAAGATTTTCCCACCTCATTCCCACCGACTAGCTTACTGGAAAAATGCATGGTAGGAAACAGGTTCCCATTGAAACGCTGGGAAATTTTCTAATTTTTTCATGTGAAAACACTGCTTTTTTTTTCTCACCTACATTCAGTGGAAAATAGCCACTGATTATTTTTCAGTGAGAAATTCAATGGAAAAATAGAGATTTCCTAGTAGTAAAACTAACCCACACAACAACCAAACTAGATTGCTTAATTAGAATTACAGATCAAGCACCATTAAGTCATGCTGCTGAAATTTGTTATAGGACCTCTAATAAGATGTGGGAGGCTATGTTGATACTGGTGGCTTCTTGAATTCTCTTTTTTCCTATTTCATTATAGAATTTATTTTTGTGGAATATAGATTTTATTATTTATTTTCTCTATTATTGATAGTAATTCTCTTGTTAAGATTGCATATATATATATATATATATATATATATATATATATATATATATATATATATATATATATATATATATATATCCTAATCAGATTTGGGTTGAATAGGAGAGTATTAGAGATTAGTCGCGTAACCAAATTCTTTTCTCATCATAAATATTTTTTTGCTCGCGCGACAATTGTGATCTTTCGAGAGAATCGATGTATTTAATAATTGTTACGCACTGTAGAAAGTGTACTGAGTATAATTATAACCTTCAAAGCACTTGGAATACAAAATAGCAAAACAAGCATACACATTAGTATTAAGTTTAACAGAGACATGAAGCTGTCACTTAATCAGATCTAAAGAATCATCACCTAATTTTTTCTTTAGTCCTAAAACATTTTAGAATATACTCACTTTAAGATTGAAAAAAAAAAAAAAAACGTTAATAACAAAAGACAAGTACTCAAGATCAACAAGCACAGAAATCAATTAGAAAAACTACGACCATTAACCAACCTTTTTAAAAAAAAATTGCAACAAAGATAACCTGGAAGTGAATCGCTTTAGTCTAGAAATTAAGCAATCTGCTTGACACCAGAAGTACTGTTCGTACTAACATTAACGCATAAAATAGTAGTAATAAAAAAAAATAGTTGCATCATATTTCTGGTTATGTGGCAAGTTCATCTTGTTTCCACATCTTGATGGTCTTGTCAACTTCACAACTTATAAGTCTCGTGCCAGTTACATCAAATGCGAGGGCATAAATACCCGCCTCACTATCCAACGATCCAGGTTGAACCATAGTTCGAGTTTGCTGAAAATTATAACCACTTGTCCAATCCCAAAACCACAAGCTCCCATCATCACCTCCCGTGGCCATTACACCTTCATCATTAACCACCATCGCGTTGATTATTGTCTTCTGTTCTGGAAGCATATTACGCGAAAATTCCCCTTTTGGAAGGTTGAGTTTTTTTATGTCACCATCAGTTGATGCAGAAGCAAAAGAATAATCTTCCTTCGGATGTTGAGCCATTGCTCGAACAGATTTCTTGTGATGAGTAAGCGTTGTTATCGTCTTAGCATATCTAATATCCCACAACTTTATAGTTGAATCATGAGAGCCGGTCAAGACCTGAGGGTCCGTTGATCGAGTCAAAACAGAGCTAACAGTGTTATCATGTCCTGACAGAGTATCAATTTGCATTTTGCTTCGAATATCCCAAACCCTACACACACAATCTCGACCCCCTGTGAATAACACATCAATTGTGGGATGAAGAGCTAAGCAATAAACACCACTTAAATGACCATTAAAAGAGTGAATTACCTTATTTTTTTCCAGGTCCCAACATTTAACTTGCTTGTCATCACTAGCTGAGAACATGTACGAGTTTCTATTGCTAATAGCAAGGCCTCTTACTTGTTCATAGTGACCTGTTAACGTGACTTTTAGCCTACCACTTGCTAAATCCCATATTTTGATAGTTCGATCTGTTGATCCTGTACAAAACCAAGTATTACTAGGATCTACTGCAACTGATCGTACCCATCCTGAATGACCACTAATAGTTCTGTAATTTTTCCATACTTGTTTGCTTGTTATTTTTCTCGCCATATTGAAAACCTTGGCTATATAGAGAAGTCTAGCAAACTATAAAAGGAGGAGGAAAGAAGTTTTGATTTGATTCACTCATAATCTCATAACAGTAGCCATATTTATAATAATATAAAACCTTATTTAAGTAGGAATAGAAAACCTATTTAGACTTTGATTACAAACCTTTAAAAATATGAATTACATAAACAGTAGTAATAAGTATCTAATCCAAAACACTTTAGGATTTATACTAATTCCAAAATCAAGTGATAAAAAACTCGTATTTAGGGTGTGCTTTATTGGATTAAGCCGAAATATCTCGGTTAACTAAACCATTTAAATATTTGGAACTATTTATATAGTACTTCCACTTTTTATTTTGAAGAATAATAATTAGATATTTTCTTCGGTCAAAACGAAATTTGTCCAAAGCATAAAGCATGAGAAAAAGGCTCTTAGTACTCAAGTTACCTACCCGGCCCACCAAATAATAATAATAATAATAATACATAGAGTCACAAGCACATTCCCAAGTGATTTTCCTCATACTATCTTTAATTTCTTTACGTTTATTTTAACGTTTTAAAATCATTTTATGTGAAGATCAAGAATTTTTTTTATAAGTTTGGTAGGTTAAAGAAAGATTGGATTTCGAAATTATTATTTTTATTTTTATCATTGCTCTCGTACGAAGCATGTCGCTAAAGCGTTAAAATGTATTTTTTTATTTAGAAAATGGATAAAAAATGTTAGAAAAGGGAAAAGGACATCTTTCGCCCAAAGTAATGTCACGTTTGACCTAATGTAGCCTTTGATAATCCCACATCTTTCTAAAAAAAAAATGCGCTTTTTGTAACCCCCCAAACACATTTAAAAAAAAAAAAAAAAAATCGACTTTTTTAAAAAAAGTCAAATTAAAGGAATATTGAGCCTTCAAAAAATATTTCAAAATATGTATAACATGTGTATACTTATACAGAGTGATTTCACTCAAGAAATATCCCATAACATGTATAATATACGTATATTATATTTGTTTTCAAAAATATATATTTTTTAATTGATTTCATTTTTATACACATATTATAATGTTTTGGAATATAAAATTGAAAATCACAATTGTATATATATTCATTTTTTTTTAAAAAAATGAAAAATGGATTTATATAAAAAAAATGATAAATTTGATTTTTTTTTATACATTTTTAAACCTTTTATAAAAAAAAAGTTAATACACAAATTATACAACAAATACATTTCTATACTTTTTGGAATACGTATAATATGTGAATCATTAGTGTATAATCAATGTATAAACATTTGTATAATATATATTATGATTAGTGAGTATAAGTTGATGATACATTTTTTAAAAAAAAAAAGATTTTTGTATTTGGTAGATCCATGTGCAAGTTCTCAGGAAAAGACTAGCTTATTTGTTCATGTAAGAATCTATTTGATCTTTCTCCCTAAGTCCTTTTTTTCACAACTCTTTTAGTGACTACTTTTAGTAGCGACTCCTTTTTTTTTTTGTAGTAAATGTCTGGGACAAAGTTGTGCTTGGGCCATCGGGGGATTAGTTTTACTCGCCATGATAACTTCCTTCTAATAAAAGGCTCTTTATCAAGTTACCTCCAAATAATAATAATTATAACATTTGCACATTTATTGATTTTCCTCATACTATCTTTAATTTCTTTACGTTTATTTTAACGTTTTAAAATCATTTTAGGTGAAGATTAAGAATTTTGTTTATAAGTTTGGTAGGTTAAAGGAAGATTGGATTTGCTAGTCGTTGCTCTCGTACGAAGCATGTCGCTGAAGTGTTATATTTTTTTATTTAGAAAAGGGATTAGTCTTTATCGTTTGTTGATTCTTCGACACACTTAATTTTGGTAGCATGATATCTATCTCTTTGGAAGAGTGACATACACTCTCCTTACCATATGTATATTTATTTGTTTTATATTTTTTAAATTCTTTTCGCTCACGTAGCACTTTAAAAAAAATTGAAAAACTAAATTTTCTAAAAAAAAAAAAATGAAAAATGGATATTTAAAATAAAAAACTGAAAATTTGATTATTTTTTTTTAAAACCCGTTTAAAAAAAAAATCAAATCGGAAAAGTTGGATTTTTTTTTTTAACGAAAGAATCTTAAGAACCATAAACTTTACCTAAAATTTACGAAATAAGCAAAAAAAAAAAAAAAGATTTTTGTATTTGGTAGATCCATGTGCAAGTTCTGAGGATAAGACTAGCTTATTTGAGAATATAAGGAAAATTACATCAAAGTTTAGATGTCTAAACAAAAATATGAAAAATGCTTATTTAAAAAATACTAAAATAAAATAAAAATAGCTTTTCAATAATTTTACGTCTTTAATGACAGTAGTCTTTCAAATTAGTCATTGCGATTTTGTGGTGCATGTATCCTTGACAAACCATGTAGGTTTTAACATCGATCCGCGTCCTGCTTCGCCGTGTGCGTCCCGCTGGATTTTCAAAAGTATTTGAATGAATTTAGCCAGGATGGAGATTGTTTACCAAATTTTGGTCCTGGATCACCGTGAGTATCCGTAAAGAATAAACTTACATTTTAGGGGTTCTAAACAAAAATATGAAAAATGCATTTATAAAATAATTTAAAATAAATTGGCTTACATAAACATTAATTGCGATTTTGTGGTGAGTAATTCACACACACGCCTACTGCATAACATGGATTAAAAAAATTTGTTTAGTAGGATTTATGCGTGTAAAGGTGACTTGGGATCGAATTGCATTTTAGCATAATTTGTATTAAACATTGATACACTTCAAAGATCGAGCAGCGCCAAAAGTCTTGGGATCGAATCTTACCGCCACCCATTACACAAAGATCTTCCATGTGTTTGGTCCATTAAAAATAATCAGCCCCACACGTGAGAGAGCGTGTTGAGATTATAATTAAGTATTAAAAATGTGCTCTCTCTAATAGCTTAAGCTTTTAGATGAGATAGTTACACGCTTCAATATGGTATCAGAGCAGGCTAAAGGTCCGGGGATCGAATCTCACCGCCACCTAGTATCAAAAAGAATTTTCACGTGCTTGGTCCATGAAAAAAAATCAGGCCCGTCGTGAGGGGGCTTGTTGAGAATATAATTAAATATTAAAAGTGTGCTTTCTCTAATAGCTTAAGTTTTTAGATGAGATGGTCACACACTTCAACGATCAGACAACAGTTATCAACTCTTATAGCTAATTTTTCCATCTAACGGTCAGACATATTTATAACTAACAATCAATTTTTGCAAGTAACAATTATAATGCTGAACCAAAGCCCAGGGGATCAAATGCTCTTGCAAACTCATCGTTGTGGTATATCTATCTCAGGCTACCACATAGGTCACATAAACATCATTTTGGCAGTTGTCGTTAATGTTTCAGGTAAGGATATAAACTTTAAATAAATGGAAGAAAAAAAGTTTCATTACATAGCACTGCATCAGAATAGGAAATGCATCCAACTATTAAGTTGATGCCTTTATTATCGGGTAAAAGGTCAAATATATCCCTCCACTTTGTTTTATTAGTTAACTTTATCCTCCATTACACATTGTCGCTGAATAATACCCCAGTCATCTTCAAACTTAACACTTATACTCCTATATGGATGAAAAACCCCAATTTTTTTGAAAACTAAGATGATATTTATGGGGACACTTTTGAAGAAAAGTTTCTGAAAAGTTGCCTTTGGTTAATTACTAACTTATTGGAGCCTTTTTGCATAAAAACAAATTGAAAAAAAAAAAATCTTAACACCTATAACTATCCAAAAAAAATTTCCTACTATAACGATCCAAATAGAATTGGTAAAAACTTACGCGTACTAGTATTTATACCATATCAATAATGCATGACGTGTTTTCTTTCACTAAATGGTGGTTATTATAATGTATTTTTACCTTATTAAATCACCTAACCGTGATAAGTTAATATGATCCATTATAAACACTCAGTTCAAATAAGTTTTCACCAACATGATTTCTTTCTTTCAAAAACACTTTTCTGAATAAATTTCATCAAATGGTTTCAAATGTCAGGCAGACTTGGGCTACTATTTGGCCCAAAGGGATGTTGGGCTAGACTTTACCCCGAGCTACTTTCCCTAAATAAATGGAACTCTTGCAAAACTACTAGGCAATTTTACTGTCTTTAAGTTTTTAATTTTTGTCCTTCAAAAATTTTAAAAAAAATTTCGCAAGCATGCAAACTCTACCTTAAGGGGTTTGCTACCTTAAGTTCGAATCCCTGCATTTATCAAGGCAGAGATCAAAAATTGAAAAAAAAAAAAAGTCATGAAAGGCGAAGAGTTTGAATTTCGCAAGGCAAGTTGAGGGTAAAAAATTACTCTGCCAAGGCAAAAAAGATGAAACTATTCCACACATAACCAAATAATAGCTTAACTAGAATTTGCCTTAACGATAAGTATGGCAGCTTATGGAATTGACTTTGCGAGGAAGTGGTTTAATCCTAAAGTGAAACTTCTCGATAAAAATTCATTTAATCCCTTAATACAAATATTGTAGTTTAAGATAGGAAAAAAAAAATATGCATGTTATGCTGTCTGAATTTGGTATATGACCTCTAAATTCTAATAACTTGTGGGAGGCCTATTCTATAATTTTTACCATCGAACATGTTTAACTACAATTGTGAATTTTAATACAAACATAAAAATAAACTATCAAAATTATAGACCAACAACTTTGAGGTTTAAAAGAATTAAGATCTAAAGTGTCATCCTTTGAAGGACAATGCGATAAAAATAAGTGGATGAAACTATTCCACACATAACCAAATGGATAGCTTAACTAGAATTATAGATCAAACAACATAAGTTTAATTAATAAAAGTTGTGGTGTAACGATTTAAAACTAAAATAAGTATAAAAAATTTAAAATTAATATTTAAAAAATATGTGCCTTTATAAATGATATTAAATTAGTTATTTAATAATACTTTCTTGAAAATATGTTAATTAATAATCATATATTTGTAACTAAATTGTAAAAATTTCTATACACAAATAATAATATTTTAATCGAGTTGATTATAAAAATTAAAAATATGAGAATATCATAGGATTGGATGTTTGACAAAAAAAAAAGAAGGAAAAAAAATATGCATGTTATGCTGTCTGAATTTGGTATATGACCTCTAATAACTTGTGGGAGGCCTATTCTATAATTTTTACCATCGAACATGTACGAAGTACAATTGTCAATTCATTAAAGTAAACATAAAAATAAACTATCAAAGCACTTGAAATACAAAATGACAAAACAAGCATACACATTTGTGAAGAAAGTTTAACAGAGACATGAAGCTATTATTTGGTCAGATCTAAAGAATCGTCATCTAATTTTCATTAGTCCTGAAACATTTAAAGTATTACTTATTTAAGATAAAAATAGCGTTAATAACAAAAGACAAGTAAATCAAGATCAATAAATACAAAAATCAAATAAAGAAACTTAAGCTAAAAAATTTGGATCAAAACGTGGAAGTAAATTCATTTGTCTAACACTTAAACAATTTGCATGAAACTTCAAACTGCCACTAACTATACTAACATTCTTGCTCTGATTAAGCAAAGCTGCCACTATACTAGAAAATTATTGTAAGCAGATTATCATAAAAGCTAACAATATTATATTTAATAAAAGCATTTTCTTAAAATAAGTCCATTTTATGGAGTAATGTTACTTTTCCATCCTATCAATCATATAGTTCGATACAAAATAAAATGGTTTCATATCAAAAAAAAAATTCTCATTATTTTCTTGACTAAACTCGGGAAAAACGTCATTTTTCCTCATCATCTTATATTCTAGATTTCCTCTCTTCACTTTCATAGTCTTTTCCCTTTCATTTTTCCAAGAAAGCATAAAAGGTTATGAACTTAGGATTCAATGTAAAAGTACCTTTTAATCCAATTTTCTCACAGGACAGATGCATTAAATAGTTAAGGACCACATGCAAAGACCCTTTAGAGCCTTCTAATTCCTCCTTTGAGATATTTTTCCTCATGATTTTTTTAAGTTTAATTTCCTGCTCGTGTCTGATATTTGCTCAGAGATCTGATTAAATTCGAAATCGCACTGATTGAGAGGTAAACGACTCAGTACTCATGGCCCGAGACCTCTGATAAATTATATATCACTCCATCACAACTTTTGTAGTGCCTATGAAATTTACTTAGTACAAAAGAGCAGTAAACTCCTATAAGTACCAATGTACAAAACCAAAACTAAAATATTCACTGTTGAAGTTTGCAGTATTGCAGGATTCTATGCAACCCACCCCAAACCAGCAAAGAAAAAAGAGCTTCAAGTGGCGAAACAACATCCTCAAAACAAATATGCAATGTTTTAAGTAATATAGAGAACTGCGAAACAAAATAATGAGAAACCTATAAAAGTCCTGTTAAATTTAAAAAATTATAGCACTAATTTTATCTTTGCACCGCGTAAGACTTATTAAAGAAGAAAATGCTTCTTACTAGGAATTTTTTCATCCATAAGGCCTTGAACGAAGGCATTTGGTTAGGTTTATCGGAATCTTATTCATCCCACTACACCCGTTAGTGAAACAAATTTGGGTGGGTCGTATTAATATAATTTTCTAATACAACTCGTCTAAAAGCTAGTTGTTTAAGTAAATATGTTGGTCAAAATTGACCAGTGAGAAACTTTATCAACATATTTTTATTTGTTTGATATGTTATATATAGTTATAAGTTATAACGAAGAAAAAAGAGTTTTATTAAGTATAATTAAATAAATTATAAAAAAAAAGTTAAAATTTGGAAAGAGTTGGGCGAGTTAGATTATGATCCATATTACCCCATTCCGATCCTACTTATCTCAATTCAAGTAACTTTTGACACATCAATTTATTAACTTAAAATATATTAATAATCAGCTCAACTTCAGTCAAATATGTTCATTTGACACCCCTAATGGTGAAAGTCGAGAATCCTACAAACATTATTTGTGAATTTTGTATATCTTGAGAGGGGGACCAACAAATATATTGTGGTCACAACACAAACATCAACCCTCTCTTTCCCAAAGCTAAATTCTCACGAAAGTGATAGTTATACTACTTTTCGACAATTGATACATCAAGACCACAGCTATCGCTTTATTCTTTTTTCAACCCCAAAAGTTTGGTCCAAGTTTAGGAACTACCTTCTCTACTTTTTCTTCTAATATTCCCTTTCCTACCTTTTTCTTTAAACTTTTAAGAATTAAGCCAGGTCAACTGCTAATTTTCTCTAGGAAGAGAACTAGAAAGTTAGTACAAAAGGAAACAAAATATCCTCGTGAATATTAATTTATACTTAGAAATTATATATGAATAACATGATATTCGAATTGGTTTGAATTGGCCAGGAAGTGGAATATAATATTAAATTAAAATTATAGTAAGATTTTTTTTTAATTATAAAAAAATAAAAAGGGAATCAAATAGTCATTAAATAAGCATCAGAAACAAAATTAATGATTATAAATGTTCAACAATAATACCGCGTCAGTCCCAAAATATAATTTCTTTTATTACTGGCTTTGTATAGTCGTCTTAGATGTTCATCCACACTATAGACTTGTATAGAATGACTGATGTTTTGAAAGAGTTTGGTAAACTCTAAGAAGTGTCTTTAATCTAATTTAATTTTTGTCACTAATTAGTCTTTTGTTTAACTTATTTTATTAGTAATGCTCTTCCCAGTTCTCTAATGTAATATTTGCTAATATGTCCATTCCTTTTTGCCTCCCAAAAATTGTTAGATGCGGCACGTTCTTATTCAATTTTTTTTTTTGTTTCATATCTAATGTCCAATGCAAGTATTAATTTACATTCGTGATGAAAAATTCTACTTTGAGAATAAAATGTTCCCTATCAATGGATTTATTTAATAAAAGCATTTTCTTAAAAATGAATCCATTTTATGGAGTAATTAACGTTTTCCTCTATCAACCCTATTCAATTCTACAAAAATAAAAACCCATTCCACGGTAACATAAGAAGTGAAACCAAGGGGTTATTTTGACTCTCTTCTATTCTATATATTTTGTATTTTAGTTGATATAGTGGGGCAAAGTTAGATGGATCTGTCACTTCGTTTGGCATGTATATGTCTTTTTTATATTTGCCAAAAACAAAAAGTAGGTTCTGACTGGTCACAATCATTTGTTGCTATGCTTTGCAATGTCGTCATTCTTTTCACAACCCTCTTTTGGGTCATGTCAAAACAATATCATCTTGTCAAAGATAGACTTTTTTTTACCCTTTCTACTTTTAAATGTTATAATATAATATTGGGGAGGAGACTAAAAAAGATAACAGAGTACTTTATGAAACTTGAACCGTCTAGCTACCTGCATGGTGGAAACTGAAGATTGTTCTCATCAGGTAAGCTGGTTCTCAACACTGAATAAAATAAAATATTCCTCATATTAATAACTTTTATTCGCTTGACACTTGACAGTTTATATCTCATGATTTTTTTAAGTTTAATTTCCTGCATGAAATAATCATTCTTGTCTGATATTTGCACAGAGATTTGATTAAATTTGAAATATTTTATTGAAAATTTAACGACTCAATACTCATGGTTAAGGTGTTAAAGACCTCTGATAACGATTATATATCACTCCATCACAACTTTTGTTATGTATAATTAATTTGGTTTCAATGAGCATTTGAGTTCTTTATTTTAGTAGGTGATTTGAATGTTATTTTAAAACTATATATATTCACTTTGAAGTTTGCAGTGGACACCATTCTTATACCATTTGGTTTCTTATACAAATTTACCCCAAACCAGTAAATTGAAGAAAAAAGAGCTATTGTCATGTTCGAAAAACATTTTTTTCGTTAACCAAATATGAAAGATGATTTCTTCTTAATTTTCAGAACTATGAAAAAATAATATATAAGTATTAAAAGTAGTTATTATTTAAACTTTAAGACGTATCTTTAATTTCTTTTGGGTCTTAACCATCTTGCACTTTAAAATGTATAAGAACATCTATTAAAGGAGAATTAATCAATGCTTCTTAGTTTCTAGTGTTGTTTTCATGTAAGGCCTTGAACGATTTTTTTTTTGGTTATGCTTTTTATTATCGGTACCTTTTTTTAAATCAATATTGTCGATAACGTTTTTATAGGTGACATCAATCGAAGGGTTTGCAATTTGGAATTCTTAAAATTGCTCGTGCTGGATTTTGTGTTGTCTATCGATTACGTTTTCAAGTTGTAAACGAGTTATGACTTTTTTTTTGTTTAACTTTTTGTAAATCTTTATTACCACCAACCATCAACAAAATTCCTAGAATAAGAGCAAATCAACTACTTTACCATGAAGGTTGTCAAGACACCATGTCTCTTATCTACTAATTATTTAGTCTCTAAATATCCTATGTTTGTATCTATGAACATTTCTATTCTATATAGTTATAAGTCGTATTTGTTGCATTATTGTGCTCGTATTAAGTATAATTAAATGAAATCTTCCAATTCCTAAAATGAAATATAAAATTTGCACCATGAGTTGGGCGAGTTAACTTCCTTTTTCATTCCGCACCAACGTTTTTGTGTATAAATTGCGCATCATATTAGCCCTCACTGCGGTTTCCGTATCTCAATTCAAGCCTCGCCAAACTTTTGACACGCGCATCGCCGAATAAATATGTGGTCCTCCAAATATATTAATAATACACACGTTGCTTTATCGCAAATATGTTATTTGACACCATCCTATCTTTGTCAACAAAGTCGAGTCCTACAAGCATTAGGGTGGAGTAGTTTTTGTATATCTTGAGATTGTGGGGAGCCATCAAATAGTATTTGCCGTCACAACACAAACATCAACCCTCTCTTAAACCATTCTGCATATTTTATTTAGTTTCTTACTTTTCGACAATTGAGTATGATCAAGAACAGCTATCGTATTTCATTCCATTTTTTCAACCCCAAAAGTTTGGTCCAGTTTAGCCAAACTAATTTACCCACCGATGCCTACTTTTTCTTCGAATATTCCCTTTCCTACCTTTTTCTTTAAACATTTTAAAATTAAGCCAGGTCATAGTCTGCTCGAATTTTCTCTAGGAAGAGAACTAGAAAGTTAGTACAAAAGAATTAACAAAATATCCTCGTGATATATTAATTTATGAGAAATTATATATGAATTAACATGATATTCAAGTTTGGTCCACTTTTTTGGCCAGGAAGTGGAATATAACGGGGAAGGACCCTTCCCCGAAAAAGTATAGCCAAGATTTTTTTTTTTAATTATAAAAAATGTTTCCAAGGATTTACATTAAAGGGAATCAAATGGTCATTAAATAAGCATCAGAAGCAAAATTAATGATTATAAATGTTCAACAATAATACCGCGTATATTCCATGTCCCAAAATATGAGAATTTCTTCTATTACTGGTTTTGTATAGTCCATTTACCTTAGATGTTCATCCATCACTATAAACTTGTATAAACCATGACTGATGTTTTGAAAGAGTTTGGCACCATACTCTATGCTTGTCTTTAATCTAATTTAAGTCTTCCTTTTTGTCACTAATTAGTCTTTTGTTTAACTTATTTTTAACAAATGCTCTTCCCAGTTCTCTAATGTAATATTGCAACAGGATACGGGTCGAAATTCCTTTGCCTGCCAAAAATTGTTAGATCAAGGTGGTATTTAGTTGTTTTAGCATTTTTTTTTTTACCGCATGTGTTCATATCGAAAATGTCCAATGCAAGTATTAATTTAAACATAGCATCTTTTATCTCTTTTTCCGTGATGAAAAATTCTACTTTGAGAATAAAAAATGTTCCCTATGCCCCCATGCCCCCCTAGCAATTGTCGGGTAGTATCAAACAAATACCCCCGCATTAAAAATGATCTTTTGGGAATGCTCATCTTGAATTTATACGATTGTAATTTCCTTTGTTTGATTAAAGGCGAAAAATATACCCTAATTTTATCAATTCTACTTCGGGATGAACAATTTCGAGAAAACCCATTCCACGTTTCTAACATCGTATGTGAAATCAAGGATTTTTTTTGACTCTCTTCTACTCCTCTATATTTTTTGCCTTTTAGTTGAAATGTGACGGGCAAAGTTGAGGATCTGTCACTTTTTTGGACCATGAAACATTTTATTTATATCCGTGCACCACCCAAAACAAAAAGTAGGTTCTGACTGTTGACACCAAATATTACAGATGCTTTGAATGCTCGTCTATTCTTTTCACAACCCCTTTTGGACCACATGACAAAAGTGGTATCATCTTGTCGGAGGATAGTTGCTTTACCCATTCGCATATCATCAATTAATGTCTTTATAATCAATAATATTGGGGAAAAAAAAAGTATTAATCATAAAACGTTACTCACATTAGCTGCCTGCATGGTGGAAACTGAAACGTTCTCAAGTAACTGAATTATCTTAACACCGTTAGCCATCAACTTTTTGCCCGTTAATTAATTTTTTTGAATAAAATAATGCCTAATATTCTTCATATTAATACTTTTATTTCGCGTAAATTTTTAAAAGAATATATTATTTTGGTGAACTTGAAACAGTTTATCAAAATCTCAGTAATGTTACACACAAAACGCAAAACGAATAAAATGGGAAAAGTTGAAAATCTTCACTTTAGCTTGAATTCCTTTGTCTAAATCTTCCCCTAGAAAATAAAGGAAAAAGAGAACACACAATGACACAAAAGGGCAACTAAGGATAGGAGAAGGAGAAAGAACATAGTACAAAGTTCCTATAAATAATTAAACCTTTCATTTCAAGAATAAAAGTTTAAGATTTCTATTAGTAAATTTCCATTCGATTTCGTTGTTAAATAGTAGGCATTTTAGTATTTTTCTTATATTTTACGTCTCCCCTATTATAAGAAGGAAAAACTAATTAATTTCAAATCGAGAAGTCTCTCAATCCCTCAATTATTGAACGTGGTACCTTGATATAAAGGGCCACATACCTCTTCATTCTTAAGAAAGCCACCAACTATGACTACTTTTAAGTTCTAACGTATCTATATCTAATTGATGACCATGTAGGCAACATGCTCACCATTTCCTTCGTCATAGGGCTACATGAGACATGAATCTTTTTTTCTTTCTTCATTAAAAGGAATTGAAAAAGGCAAAGAATGTACAAGTAGAATATGTCCTTTTAGACATCTGGTATATCAAACTCACTAGAGTCATTCAAATTCGTGTCGGATAGGCTTATCAAGGGAGTAAAACACTCTCTATCAAGAGGTTATTGCATTTTCAAGGCTCAAAATACGATATCTCTAATTAAAAGCCAATAAATTTTACCCATTTCACGGTACCCTTGGTGATCTTGGCATACTATTACTGATTTTTTTTTTCTAGCTTAATGCACTTAATTTGAATCGATCATTCGATATCGTTTTCTTTCGTCTATATCTTCGACTTGAATAGCAAAGCTTGTGCTACTAAGTTGAACAGGAAATTCAAGCATTTACAAATTTACCCTATCGTTGGGGCATAGTTAAATTTCTCTCCCGAGGGGAGTTATCTTGTTCAGTTTCATTCAAGTTCAGTTTTGTTTGAATTTTCGTGGAAGAAGACGTGGGGGAAAAAAAGCGGTTCACTAATCACTATATCTTTAGATTTCACCAAATCACTAAACCTGATGCATGGCTTCCCCTTTATTATGAATTAGCAATAAAATACAACTAGATCTATTGGGTAATTGGGCAATGTGTATGATGATTAATTCATCCATACCCTCAATCCACATTCAAAATTCTTGTATACACGAAAAGACAACTTTAATTCCTTGAGTTCCCACTAATATCATGGACTTTTTCATTTTTCAGCATGGGCAATTCTATATTTGCTTTTTCTTTTTTGTAATTCTTTGATGATTGCTGGATGTTGTTGATCATATTAGCCATTTGGTAGGCTCCCCTCCATGGATACATGTCCCACAATGTAAAGAAGATACAATGTATTTTTTCTACTATGTATTTTTTCTACTATAAATTAATGTTCTAGCAGCACAGGTTGCTTTTGTTGAACCTCTTTTTATGATTTGCATATATTTTCTTTTCGTCAAGAACTCTTAGAGTGGTCCTAAAATGATTTGAAAAACAATAGCACCAAAATCCTTCTTTCTTTTTTTTTTTTTATAAAAAAAAAATGGAGCAATTTAGTCACTAAATCAAAGGAACAAAAATGGAGCAATTTAGTCACTAAATCAAAGGAACATCTTTTATCTTAGTTTTTGTGTGTGTGTTTGAATTCAGCTTAATCAACCTTTGACGTTAAAAGCTCCATTTTTATGAATGAAAGTTCACTTTTCACCTAATCATAAAGAGAACATTAGATGGTGTTTGTTCTAGCTTTTATAAAAATAACTATCGCAAATTTAGGTTTTAAATTTTTGCAACAGAATAATTGTTCAAGAAGTTTTTACTGTACATTTTTTCATAGTTCCTACTAAATTTAACAATCAAGGTTGACTTACAGGATTAAAATTGTTTAGAAATATATTTAAAGCACCACTTTAACCTTACACCAAGCATAAATATTTGACGGATGCTAAAAGTGTCCGCCTTTACCAGCTTAAAGGAATGAAGCTGCTCAAAAATATATTTAAAAGGTACCGCTTTCCACTTATCCTAAACATAAGAATTAATTAGTTTTGTCATTTTACTCTTCAAACCTTTAAAAACTACGTAGTTTCTATAAGTTTATTGTTAATATACGAAAACATCAAATGAATTGAGATGAAAGAAGCAATACTATGTTTGAAACCTCACGAGTCAATTCTTATTTGGTTTTAAGCCTTTTGGGATACACACCAAGAGGTGACTCTCTCATAGGGTAAATATCTCAAAAGGTCATTGAACTTTGAGAAATTAAGTAGTAAAGTTATTGAACTTTGCTATATATCAATAAAATCACTCAATTTTGACCTGTTATCTCACAAAATCACTCAACTACATATGTCATCAAAAAAATCTGACATGACAATATTAATTAACTATTTTATGTCATGTAGACGTGGGCCCCATAATAAAATAAAATAAATTCATATCTTTAAACCCACATCCACTCACCATTTTTTTGTGCGGATTACCCTTCTTTTGGGGTGGTCTTTAAATTTTGCCCCTCAAATTTGTGGTCTTTAAATTTTGCCCCTCATCTTTGTGGTCTTTAAGTTGTGCCCTTCGCTTGGAAAGGTGGGTGAATACATGAAGTTCTGGGTTCGAACACCCGCTTAAGCATAAAATAAAAAAATTATTTCGCGAGGCAGGGGGGAGTGTATGCGGATCGCATACAATCTTTAAGGAAAAGCTAAAGTTATCTTAAGATAGGCACTAAAAGTCGCCCATAAGGCGAGGAATTTTTCCTAAGACATAGTTTAGTTATGCCTTATGGGGCGAGAATTTTAGTTAAGGCATAACAAAATTATGCCCATAATAAGAACTTTTCCTTAAGGCATAGACTTTGCCTTATAAGGCAAAGTTTATGTTATGCCTTAAGGAAAAGTTCCGCCTTATGGGCATACTTTTAATTATGTCTTTGGGGCATACTTTTTAGTTAAGGCATAACTAAAAGTTTACCTTGAAAAGTAAAAATAAATATATATATATAAGGCAAAGTACGCCCTCGGCGGACTTTTAGTTAAATATAATTAAAAGGCCCTAAATGGACTTATAGTTAAACATATATAAGGCAAAGTCGAGGAGAAGGCATAGCAAAATTTAAACTTTGCCTTATAAGGCAAACTTTTAGTTATGCCTTAAGGAAACTTACGTCTTATAGGGCATACTTTTAGTTATGTTTTATGGGACACACTTTTAGTTAAGGCATTACTAAAAGTTTACCTTGAAAAGTTAAAAAAAATATATATATATATATATATATATATATATATATATATATATATATATATATATATATATATATATATATGTTTAACTAAAAGTCGCTATGGGGGCATACTTTAATGGGCAAACTTTTATGAATAACCGGCATAAACTTGTGAAGGAATTATCAAAGTTATCTGGGACCGTATACTTATGCCAAGTACGCCCATAAGGCATAAGTATGCCGGTCGGCATAACTTTGGTAATTCCTTCACAAGTGTATGCTTGGTGGGGGGCATAGCGAATTTTAAACTCGCCTTGCGATTTTTTTTTTTAAATTTATTTTGTGTGTGGGTTCGAACTGAACCTATGGGTTATGGCAGGCAAAATTTAAAGATTTCAACTATGAGGGCAAAATTTAAAGACCACCCTTTAAAGAATTAAGTGCGCGAACCGTTCTCCACTCACCCGACCCACAAGGGTTTCATCTAAACTCTTTCCCTTATTCTCTCTCCACTTTTCTTCTCTTTGTTTCTTGAATCCCCAAATGTTCTCATTAGGGATGTCAAATGGGCGGGTTGGGCTGAAATTGACCAAATTAAAATGTCGAGGTAATAAATGGGTTGGGCTAACATTGGCCCAAAAGTTACTTGGGCTGAAATGGGTTGGGCTGAAATGGGCTAAAAATGGGTTGGGTCATGACCCGCCCAACTTGACCCAGTTTTTTTTTTAATGGTCTATTTTCTAGAAAAACATTTTTCGCAAAAAATATTTTTCTTGAAAATTATTTTCGCAGATTTTTTGTGAAAAATATTTTTGAGGAAAACATTTTCCGTGGTAAATATTTTCAAGAAAAACACATTTTTCGTGAAAAATCTTCATATTAAACATATTTTCGTGAAAAATATTTCCCTTCATCTTAAACATACCACAAACTTATAAGATACATGATACAAGAAAAATGTATACATAAAAAATAAAAAAAAATAAAAAAGTAAATCTCAAGCAATAAATCCAAATTTAAGTAAATCTTAAAAATGGGCTAAGTTGGAGATCACTTTAAAATGGGTGATGTTGGGTTGGGCTAAAAAAATTAGCCCAAAGAAAATTATCTTCGAGCCCAACCCATAAAATTTTGAGCGGGTTGGGCGGGCCATCACCTTTTGGGTCAAATTTGACACCCCTAGTTCTCATAAAAAAGGAGTTAAAAATTTAAAAAGTGAGAAAGAGATTGAATACGTGCGATTGAAGAGATTGAATCCTTTTGTTTTGTAAGAATTGTACAAGTATTTGAGAACTGAGATGATTATAATTTCCTTAATCAGTATTATTAGAAAAATGTTATTAAGTATCAAATTTCCTTAATCAGTATTATTAGAAAAATGTTATTAAGTTTGATACTTTAACATTGGAACATTTGTTTTCTCTTCCTGGAGTTGAAAACTTTTTAACTTCTTTAATTGTACAACTAGTAAACATTTAAGTAATTATTTTGATCCAACCTATTTTTAAGGAAACAGTTAGAAGAAGGTATAGATAAGGGAAAAATGAGTTTTGGATGAAAGGTTGGTGAGTGGGTGTGGGTATAAATATATGAATTTATTTTATTTTATTGTGGGGCCCACTTCTATATGGCATAAAATAATTAATTAATATTGTCATGTCAAATTTTTTTGATGACATATGTAGTTGAGTGATTTGATGAGATAATAGGCCGAAGTTGAGTGATTTTATTAATATATAGCAAAGTTTAATAATTTTACTATATAATTTCTCAAAGTTCAATGAGCTTTTGAGGTATCTACCCCTCGCTCTCTCATGTAAAAGCCTAAAATAGGAAGAACCAGCCCCAAAAAAAAAAAAATGTACTGATGTTGACATACACCTCATCCCTCAGCTGCTACTTCTGACATTGTTTCCACCCTTTTTTGAAAAAAAAAAAAACATCACCAATTATATATCCGGTATTCATTTTGAAACCTAATTAATTTAAATTCACACTAAATTGACCATTAAAGGAGAAAGCGTTCAATCACTAATGATCTAAGTTTTGGCTGAAATGATCATATGTATGTATGCTTCAACATGATAATAGAGGGTATAACCATCTCGAGTTCGAATCTTAACGTCACTCATTATCAATTTTCTTATGTTTGATTGACGTATGAAAAAGAACAAGGTTCTTGTGTGAAGGAACGTGCTAAAGACATAGTATATAAAGTAAATTAATAAAGCAATCTCTCTTTAATTACTGGAACTTTTAAATGAGATGTCAAATTGGAAGAGTATAAGGAAAAGGGTCATTTTATTTTATAAATGCGAATTTCTATAGGTGGATAGTTGAAGAAAACTAATTAAAGAAAGCTACATGTTTCTAATAGATCTAACTAAAAAAGGACTCATAAAGGTATTCTGTACGCTTCAAAAAAAGTAGAGAAATAATTGTACAACATGGTTTGTCTTATGAAGCATAATTAATGTTTATTTCAGATCCAACGTCGACAGTTTTTTCATGTATACAAAAAGGAAAAATACTAATTTCAATTGTAGTAACAAATTTGCCGAATTTATTGTCTGAATCTTGTCCTTTTGAATTAATGATATTATGACTGGCAAATCAAAGAGCTGACTTTGGTTGGTGGGTAAGTAATTTTACTACTTCTGTCGTCTCCACTAGTGATATTTGAGCTTATTTTAAGCACAAAATGACTGTTCGGCCTACCCAAACACGAAGTTTAAGCCAACTTATAAGCCAAAAAATCTAAGTAATTTTTAAAATTCCCCTAGTGATATTTGATTAGAAACGAAGTTTAAGAAAAAAATATAAGTACTTTTAAAATTTGTAATTTAAAATAAATCATAAACATTTGTGTGATTTTATTTCAAGACTCTAATTCTAGTCATGAAATAAAAAGAATTTGTAGAGAGCGTTTCTCCCTCACTACAAGAAAAAATGGAATTAGCTACAAATTTCGTCGCTAATTTTCTCTTAGCTAACAGAATTGTGATAATCCGTCGCTCAAATTATATTAGCGACAAATTTTGCTGTTTCACTACAGAATTTATCCGTCGCCACTTTCAATTTTATTGGTAGTGCCATAATGCGTCTTGTGCGATGCAAATTCCGATTAGTCGGTCCCCCAAGGACTGACACCAAACACCAAGTAAAAAACCACATAATAATAACTATGTCTTATCAAGCAAATTGAGATCGACTATATTAAATTTTTCTTCTCCATTTAAGCTCAACTCATGTTTGAACACTAAGTGAAAAATCAACAAAAATAATTCTTGGGTTGTAAAATGGAGATATTTATAATATAAAGACTAGTAAGCCATGAATTGAAATATCGAGATTAGCAATGTAGAAATTATAATGCAATAATTATATCTATAACACATGTATCGGGATAGTAATAGTGCTTAAAAAATTTATCGCGACAAAGTGAAATATTGATCGTGCCTTATTTCGTCTATGCCTAGAAATATGCTGGAATGGACAAATTTCTCAGTTCTTGATCACTATTTTTGGGTTCTGGCCTTGAAAAATGAGAAATTTCTGGCAGAGAGTACTTCTTGGTTAAGTAGGCCCTAACTCCTAAACATAGCAAAACTAAATTAGTGGAGCAATTGAATTTGGATACCAAATAGTTAAAAAAAAACAAAAAGATTAACAAATTATTATAAACAAAGAAACAAGGCAATATATGTTTAAGAGATCGCAAATAGATCTTATATACTTTTTAAGTTTTGGTTTGAAAATTCCTAGTGGCAAGTAAAATAAGTAATTTTAAGAATATATTATCAAATACTCTAAAATTCAAAATAAATAATAGAGCAGCATTAAATCAACACATTTCAGAATCATAAACTCTTTGAATAATTATTGTAGTAAATATTGGTGTCTAGAATATGAAGTACAATGAGTAGGTTGTGCTTGTTATGATATGATACGCTAAGTTTAAGGGGAGAGAAAAGTGTAGAAGAAAAGAGAGGACATATAATTGCTCTAAGCACCAACTTTGGAGGAGCTAAATATTTTTTAAGAAATCAAATCATATAGTATAATGTCATTCATCAAAAGCCTCCACAATTATTCAGCTTCTTGGTGCATGGAGTAATTGATAATTGATTAACACGCTCTTCTTTCGTTCAATAAGTACAAACACTTACTTTTTCTTCTTTCTAGGTGAGTACTAATTAGTTAGTATATTGGTTTAACCATTTGGTGTCCGAAACCGTGTCAAATAGAGTTCATTTAAGAGGGAAAGCGCTCCCTACTAGAAATTTCTTTATCCCTTTGCGATAGTACTAATTAGTTTTTTTAAGCTTTTCATTTGGTGGTCAATATCTACATTCGGGCCTCGATCAATCTGGATTCGCATTGCATAAAACTCATTAACAGGGAAAATATTCTTTATTAATTCTTTTTATTTTTTCGTTTGATGCCAGGTACCCACATTGGAGTTTGATTAATCTGAATTCACGCAGTGTACGATCCATCAAAGGGGAACACCCTCTTAATTAATAATTAGTTCATCTTTTTTTAGCTTTTCACTCGGTGTGCGATACATGCATAAGAGCCCCTATTAATCCATACTTATGTCACGTAAGATCCATTAAAAGGAGAAACGCTCTTTACCAGAATTTCTTCCATCCCAAAGCTCGAACCTAAGATCACTTTTGAAAAAGAATGTTCCTAGCTCCCACCATATCTCATGGTGATATTACGTCTAGTTATTTTGTCAAATAAGCTTTGTACCCATAATAATACTCTATATCCATCCCCTCCCCCACAAATATAGATTGTGTTAACTTTGGCTCAAATTCGTATGTGTTAAGAAATCTACTCTCTCTCTCTCTCTCTCTCTCTCTCTCTCTCTATATATATATATATATATATATATATATATATATATATATATATATAAGTTGCGAACGCAATAGCATAAGTGGATTAAGAGGTTAATGGCAAATGAGGGGTTGACAAAATCCATAAATTTTAGCTACTGAATCCGCCGCTATTTAGCTTCAAAAGATTGAAATTACAGTAGCATCTATAAATATTCAGTTTGAACCAAAAGAAGTTAAATGCTAAAATTAAGATCTCATAAATGTTTCATAATTGAGCTTGTTAATAGCTATGAGCTGTTTTTTCTTTCTCTCTTTTTTTCTTAAAAATATATTTTGGCAATTTTTCTCCAATCTATAGTGTTTGAAGAGACCAACATTTGCCTGCTGTTGTTAAACCTCTTGAGTAAAGTACTAAGTTATTGACAATTATACATTTATTTGCAGTTACTTGAGGAAGTATCTGATTACCCATCAAAAGTGAATGAATTTTTTGAACAGAAGATTAATTAATTGTTACTTGTGAAAGAAGAATATTGCTAAAGTAGTGTGACTAGCAATCAAAGTTAATATTATGGCAAGAAAAATATGACACATTATAGAAACTTCAGGCAATAATGATTAACATTTAACCAGCATGCTCTCTTGTAAATATTTTTCTAAATACTAAATATATTAGATATAAATATAAATATCAGCACTATAAAATTATTTGAAAACATTTATGAATCACAGATTTCATAAGAATATTATTAACTAGTATGAAATTTAGAATAAGAAATTGATTGAGAAAATCCTTTTGAAAGAAAGAGAAATTAATTGGACATGAAAATTATAGTCATTTCGATACAAAAAAGAATGAGTGCGTTCAGAATATGAGAGTCAATCTTTTTATTATTCAATTTTAATTTTAACTTAAACATATAAAATTTAAATAATTGAAAATTGCTTAAAAAAAGAAATAAGTTGTATTGACATAATAATCTGACTTTTTGATTAGTAATAATAAAGTCAATATAATTTAGTAAATACAAAGAGTATTTGGCAGTAAAACAATTTTACAGAATATGCCTAAGATGAGAAATTACATAACTCTTCGGAAACTTCAATTTATTGGCGATATAATAACAAACTTGAATCCAGTATTTAAAAATAATAATAGACTACTGAAATTAGTGTTCTAAAAGAAATTACAAATAGTTGTATCATTATAATATCTTATTAAGGGAAAATAAAAAAAAATTATATTATTTTAAAATAAGAAATATGATTTTCTTCACAATTTTTTAAAAAGAGTATGCTACATAAATTGAGACGGAAAATATCATATTATTAAAACACGGGATCTCTAATAATAACAAACTTGGAGCACAGAGATTTAAAAATGAAATTCAAGTATTAAATAATTGAAGGACTAGAGCATCCTAAGAAAGTAAGATTTATTTATTATTTTCAAAGCAAAATGTTAGAGATGAAGCACGTTGTGACTACGTGCTTTATCCCTTAGTGACCTACCAAATAAGGTTGCTAACAACATTTTAATTTTACTTTAATCAAATAGCTTATTATACACTGATCCTCTAGGTAAACAAAAGTTATTAAATTAATCATCTAATTGAAATATTTGATGAACGACTAATGGCATCTTGATCCCTCAATTACTGGTAAATGTAATTTTGATCCTTATGATATTTAATTTAATACATTTTGCACTTAATTAGCTGAAATGCGTACTTTTGATCCATTTGCTTGTGAATATTCACAAATTTATCATAATTATCAACCACTCCACTACTTAATTATCCATTGTTACGTTGAATTTGTACTAGTAGTCAAGTCTTTTACACTACGTATCACTAGAGTATTGTTAAAATAACATCCTCATTAAATTCTTGGTAGGAAGCGCTTTCTCCCAAATGGGACCCTACCCGGCGCGAATCGGGATATAGTCTGACTCCGATGGGGCACCGAATACTTGTGAGAAATCAAAAAAATAACATCCTTAGTTCAAATATCACGAATTGTATCTATAAAATCCAAATAACTTTAACTCGCCAATCTTCGAGCCTCATAGAAAGCAATGATTCAATTCTCAGGCGCTGTTGTCATACCATTCCACTTTAGGTTCGGCTCCCCTAATAAGTCAACTCTTATTGTTTTAGCGTAGTAGTTAAGTGTAGCAAGACACAAAGCTGACCAGTAAAATGAGTTCCAAAAATAATCCGTATATAATATATAAAATATTTAAATTTTAACTCATTGAAGATTAAATTTTATTCATCAAATATCACGAAGATCAAAATTAAAATTGTACAATAACCTTAGAACCAAAGTGCTATTATCCCTTTACTAAAAGTATGGGCAAAGTTTGTATTTAACCAAAAAAAAAAAAAAAAAAAAAAAAAAAAAGAATCCTAATATATACGTGGGACCCATTTTCTACCTCCCCAGGGAGTGGACCCCATGTTCTGAAGAAGGACCACATAATGTTAGGAAAAAATAAACACAGAAAGAAGGAAAAAGTTTCAGTGTATTGAAAATGAAATTAGAAAAATAAAATAAAATAAAGAATAATGTGTCCCTTTCTTTCTTTCTTTCTTCTTTCTTCTTCACATCTTTGTCCACCGAAATAGCATAACATACAATACCCTTTCTTCTTTCTCTTTTCACTCTTTGAGAATCTAAAACCATTTTGTTTTGTAATTTATTAAAGTTTTGAGCTTTAGATCTTTCATTGTATCATACTATCAGTTGCTTTGTGCAGGTAATGTCTTATTTACATTTCACATGTTCTTGATTTGCTAGTTTTGTTGAGCTTTTAAGTTTTTGTTAGTAGTTTTGGACACCCTTTTGCTTAATGTTAGTTGGTCTTTTGTGTAATGATTTTTTTTGCATTGATTTCTAAATTACATATTTTCTTGATTTGCTAGTTTTTTTGAGCTATGAGCTTTTTGTTTGTAGTTTTGGACCCCCTTTTGCTTAATGTTAGTGGGTATTTTGTGTTATAATTTTTTTTTTGCATTGATTTGTAAGCTACATATTTTCTTGATTTGCTTGTTTTGTTGAGGTTTCAACTTTTTGTTAGTAGTTTTGGACACCCTTTTGCTAGTATTGTTGAGCTTTGAACTTTTTGTTAGTAGTTTTGGACACCCTTTTGCTTAATCTTTATGGGTCTTTTGAGTTATCCTTCTAATTTGCATTGTTAATAAGCTAAATATTTCTTAATTTGCTAGTTTTGTAAAGCTTTGAACTTTTTGGATACCCTTTTGCTTAATCTTAGTAGGTCTTTTGAGCTAACCTTCTAATTTGCATTGATTTCTAAGCTACATATTTCCTTGATTTGCTAGTTTTGTAAAGCTTTTAAGTTTTTGTTAGTAGTTTTGGACACCCTTTTGCTTAATGTTAGTGGGTCTACCCGCAAGGGTGGATCAGTTGGTTGAGCATGGGGCTTTCATAATGGAGGTCTCAGGTTCGAAACCCCCCTGCCTAAAACAACAGGGGATTTGCCTTCTGGGTCGAGCTCATCGCACGGGGCTTGCCTAGTGCGGGTTATCTCTCCTGTGTGGTTTGCGAGCTATTGCACAGGAGCTGGGTTTACCCTGTGCGCACCCGAAGGGTAGCGGCTGTGGGTTCCCACGTCATCAGAAAAATGTTAGTGGGTCTTTTGTGTAATGATTTTTTTTTGCATTGATTTCTAAATTACATATTTTCTTGATTTGCTAGTTTTGTTGAGCTATGAACTTTTTGTTAGTAGTTTTGGACACCCTTTTGCTTAATCTTAGTGGGTCTTTTGAGTTTAACCTTCTTTGCATTGATTTCTAAACTCCAGATTTTCTTGATTTGCTAGTTTTGTTGAGCTTTGAACTTGTTGTTAGTAGTTTTGGACACCCTTTTCCTTAATCTTAGTGGGTCTTTTGAGGTAGCCTTGTAATTTGCATTGATTTCTAAGCTACATGTTTTCTTGATTTGCTAGTTTTGTTGAGCTTTGAACTTTTTGTTAGTAGTTTTGGATACCCTTTTGCTTAATCTTAGTGGGTCTTTTGAGCTAACCTTCTAATTTGCATTGATTTCTAAGCTACATGTTTTCTTGATTTGCTAGTTTTGTTGAGCTTTGAACTTTTTGTTCATAGTTTTGGATACCCTGTTGCTTAATCGTAGTGGGTCTTTTGAGTTGAACCTCTTTGCATTGATTTCTAGGCTACTACCTTTATTTTCTTGCGTTATTTTGTTATTGTGCGACTTTATGTGCTTTTGGATTTGTACTGAAGCGTGCAAGTTTTTCCCTTTTTTCCCTCCTTATGGGCAGTAATCCGTCCTTCCCAAAGTTTTTGCATTTAGTTCTTTTGGACTTTCATTGGCTTTCTTGTTGTTATTCTTCATTTTTCTAGCATTTTCCTTCTTTTTTTTTTTTTTTTTTTTTCTCAAGGATTTGGGGGGGGGGGGGGGGGTTAGCTAAAGTGGGTGGTTTGGATTTGTAGGTTTGAAAGTTGTTTTTGTTTCAATTTTCTCTTGCAGAAATGGTGGAAGTTGAATAGTAAATCCCATGTTGAACCTATTTTTTCTTGAAAAGTTGAAATCTTTATCTTATTCTGAACTTTTTTGGTGTACTTCAATTGAAATGGATCTATGCTATTGAGCATTGATGTATTTTCATAGCTTTGTTAGGCTTCTAAGGACACTTTGGATCTTGATCAAAAGTAGGTTATTCAGACCGCCTAAGAGTTCTTTGAGAAATCTAAATCACTTGAAGTTTACTATGATTCTATGTGGAATCTTGGCGTCAAATTTAGGCCAATGGTTATTGAGATCTTAGCTATTGGGGTTCTTTACAGTTATTCCCTAGAAGTTATATCCAAGCTCTTCAACAACCGTCTTTTCTGTTAAATGAAATGCTTGATAGTCATCCATCTTCTTATCATCATGTTTTATACTACCTCTTTTGTGCATTTATTCTAAGCATTTTATATGGCGATGATTCTGATTTTTAAGGAATATACTAGCTGGTACTTAACTTGTTTCATAATAGAATTCAATTATCATAACAGGTTGAATGGTAGATAGCAGCATGATTGAGTTGAGCACATGGAGGGATTGAAATTAGAAATTTGGATTACATGTGACATAATAGAAATTTGGTTGCTTTTGTTTGGACTTCCAAAATTAATCCTTTTACCTTCTGGTTGCTGAGTGCTTGGTGATTTGTGTGACCAGTTCTAAGTGATGGGTTCATATTCGGGTAGCTGTGAAATTATAGAGGCGAAAGATGAGCTGGATTTGTTTCAACGTTCTGAAAGGTCTCGTCAAGTACGAGAACCGGGCAGAAAACAGAAGCCTCCTTTGGTTAGAAAAGGACCTAATAAGTTTTTAGAGGATGATATCAATCATCTTTTTGAATCCATCAATCTAAGATCATCAAAGAGTCTTGATTTGTCGGATCACGTGAGAAGAGATGCCTCGAAAAGGCCGATGAGGGGCAGTGGATCTCATTCTCCAGGAATCGGGTTTTCCGAGCCAGTTTCTCTAAAGCAGGCCTTACGGGGTTTATGCATTTCGCAGGCGGCAGAAATGGCTACAATGAAGCGGTTATCCAAGCCACCGGGTTCTCCTAGCGTTTTAGACCCTGGAAGGATTACAAGCTCTTACCGGTTTGCAGATACAAGTGAAAGACTAGTACAAGATGTAAGCACTTCAGGAATATTCAACAAAGTGCCGCATTACCGCCAAGAACTGTATGTTAAATCAGCAAACCATAGTCCCCATTCTTCTCCACGACTTGTTGTTAAGCCATCCATCTCAATGCGCCAAAATAACAGAATAGTGCCAGCAGAAAGCTCGTCTAACTCTCTTCAGTCACCAGGTCAAAGTACCCTTTGTTCTCCTAAATATGTTAATAAACAGACTATTAAGAGTACAGAGTCCATTGCCAAGCAAAACGAGAGAATTTTTCCCGAAGAAAATGTCCCAAACTCCGGTAAAAAAGTTTCTCAACAGCTTACACAAGCCAAGGTGAGGTTACCAAACCAAAACACTTTATCTTCACCTAGACTTGTCGATAAACTAGTTATTATGTCTGCTGAGTCAACTGTGCGGCGAAAAGAGAGGATGGTGCCAGCAGAAAGCACGTCAAGCACTTCGCAGAAGATGACTCGATTACCAGACCAATGTGTACTGTCTTCTCCTAGACTGGTTGAAGCACCAATTATTTTGAGTTCTAACTCCCCTCGCCAGAAAAAGGAGAATTCGTCTTTGTCGAAGCATCACGAGATTAAATCACCAGGAACTGTGTCAAATAAGGAAGAAGTCCCAACTTCAGCTGCATCCTCATCTTCATTTACCTCTGGTAATGATAAGCATAATCCCGATAGAAGTGTGGTTACATCATTTAGAACAGCGAACAAAAAAGCTCCTAAGCTGAGAAGAAAAGCCGTGTTGCAAAATGTCTCTTCATCCAGTGCCACGAGAAACAACAAGGAGAGCAAATCAAAGCCAGCAGTCAAGAACAAGACCCTTGTCAAGAAGAAAGCAAAACCGGAAGCAACGGTAACATCCGGCACTTTCAATCTCACCTATGAAGCAAATGGTCCAATGGAATCACCTAACCAACTTGTCTGTCAAAAATGTCAATGTGCTCTCAAGAATGTGGGAAATGAGTCTGGTAAGGAACCTGCAATTCAAGGTTCTGGATGTACAGCCACTGGAGCAAGTGAAACTAGCAATAAATATCATGCTACTAAACCAGGCTTCGGCAATAATGGCCCAGTCTTGAAAGTCAACAAGGCATCAAAATCTAGAGAGCAAGGGGACTTTTCTCAGAGCTCAAAGAGTAGTATTGGTGATTACAGTTGTAGCACAACTATCAGTGACGAGAGCAATTTAAGTGGGTCCAGTACCGGCAATAGGCCCCACATGTCCAAAGATGGAAGGTGGGAGGCTATCAATCAGGTGAGGAAACGTCACGGATTCTTAGGGTTAAGTCATTTCAATTTATTGAAGAAGCTCGGTTGTGGAGACATTGGCACAGTGTATCTCGCTGAGCTGCTGGAAACTAACTGCTTATTTGCAATAAAAGTTATGGATAACGAATTTTTGGCGAGAAGGAAGAAGCTTCCGAGGGCACAAACGGAAAGGGAGATTTTGAGAATGCTAGATCACCCTTTTCTACCGACCCTCTATGCGCAGTTTACATCAGATAATTTATCATGCTTAGTTATGGAGTTTTGTCCAGGTGGTGATTTGCATGTCCTCAGGCAGAAGCAACCAGGCAGAAATTTTCCTGAAGCAGCAGCACGGTATGATATGCTCCAATTTAAAAGTTAAAACTACTACAATGAAGCTTTGGTAGGAAAAAGGTTTACTTCACCATAAACATAACATGTGTCTTTGCTCTCTTTTGATTTGTAACTCGGGGTTGTAATATGTATACTCTTCTTCGTCCCAATTTATATGAAGGTGTTTGACTAGGCACGAAGTCTTAAGAATGAAAGGAAAACTATGTGGTCTATTTTAAACAGTATGATATTAGTTATGCTAGTTTTAATACATGATAATTCACTTCCTAACCAGCATCCAAACGACCCCTTAGTGATCAGTAGTGAGTACCTTCTAACTCATGGTAATTGCAGGTTTTATGTTGCTGAAGTCCTCCTTGCTCTGGAGTATCTACATATGCTTGGAGTCGTATACCGGGATTTGAAACCAGAAAACCTACTAGTCCGGGAAGATGGTCACATCATGCTTACTGATTTTGACCTTTCACTCAGATGTTCAGTTAACGCCAGTCTTCTAAAATCATCTTCACTGGGAGTAGAAGCCCCACGGATCTCTGGTCCATGCGCAGGATCCAACTGCATTGATCCTTTTTGTGCGGGACCCTCATGTCAAGTTTCTTGCTTTAGCCCTCGAATTTTACCTGCCAATGCACGAGCAAGAAGGGTAAAAGCGGAAGCTGCATCTTTTAAAAGATCATTGCCTCAGCTTGTTGTAGAGCCAACAGAAGCGCGGTCCAATTCGTTTGTCGGTACACATGAATATTTGGCTCCTGAGATTATTAAAGGCGAGGGCCACGGGAGTGCTGTTGATTGGTGGACCTTAGGTGTTTTTCTTTACGAGCTTTTATATGGGAAGACACCGTTTAAAGGTGCCGGAAATGAAGAAACTTTAGCTAATGTGGTCATGCAGAACCTTAGATTTCCCGATAGCCCGCTTGTTAGTTTTCAGGCGAGGGATCTAATAAGAGGGCTTCTCGTGAAGGAGCCTGAGAGTCGATTGGGAACGGAAACCGGAGCTGCTGAGATTAAACGACATCCCTTCTTCGACGGCCTGAACTGGGCGTTGATACGTTGTGCCATTCCACCAGAAGTACCTGAACTTTGTGACATTGGATTTCCAGAAGTAGCTTATCAGGAGAAGAACAAAATGTTTTTAGAGTATAGTTCCAAAGGGCATTTAGAGTTTGAGCTGTTCTAGACTTCTAGTAAAGCTCTCTGTACCACTTATATGGTTAGGATGTATCCTCTGCATCCACCCCTTGTAATTATATGTCATATAAAATGCTGAGAATATGGGAATTTTCTTCTACATCACAAGAATGAAAGTTACATAGCATGCCAACTACTGCAGTTACTACTTGATTTTCCCATGACACTTTGATTTATTTAGCTGATACATTTTGGAGGACATATTGTTTATCTGTGAGGTTTTAAGTTCAAATTTAAGTGGAGGCAAAAATATTAGGCGACTTTTTCCCATATGTCCTAGCTTGGTAAACAGATTTACTAAGTATCTGGACTGGTGGGAGGCAGTAGATACTCGTGGAATTAGGCAAGGTGTGCACAAACTGGTCCAAACATCATAATTATGAAAAAAATTATTGTTACGAGGATTGAGAAGATCTATGCTTCTAACTTTATTTTTTCCTCTTTTTTACTGCTTTTGCTTATTATTTTATTGCAACTTAATTTTATGCTTTGTTAATTTTGTCAAATTGAATAACGATTGCGACCAAGACAAGTATGCCAGAATGACGTTTTGCAACTTGAAGCAAATGTTTTATTATGATGTAGGTGATGATTTTATTAACGGAAAAGGGCCAAATTGCCCTTGAACTATTGAAAATAGAACAACTCTGCCTTATGTTTGCTTTTTGACACATAAATGCGCTTACGTTTAGTCAAGTGGAGCAAATATGTTCCTAAACTATTAGAAATAGAACAATACTGTGTTTGTTCATTCTACATATATTATTAAAATGTTTACGATTTCGCAAGATTGACATGATTTGTGCTATAATCTAGCCGGATTGGCACAGAGTTTGTGCTATATTCATTCTGCCTATTTTGTTAAGCTTTTCACAAATCTCACCCGATTGTCAATAACTTTGTGCTTCTGCACGAAATCCTGCTAGATTCACATAATTTTGTGCTATAAGCATTCTACCTATCTAGTTAAATTGTTCACAAATCCCATCAAAATTACATGATTTTTCTATGTTGCTAGAAAAGGTGTTCTTTGAATCTGCAATATAATTCAAATCACCCCAAATTTGCTCCCAATGAACGATCCTCAATCACCAATTTAGTCGAATAACAGCGTTTAGCTAGTCTTATGTATAAATTCGCATAAATAATGCTGTGTTTGCTGCAGTTTTATGTTTATACTTGCATGGATTGCCAATATGCGGATAAAACTATTTAAAGATATTACTTTCAAAAGTAGGTATCCCACATAGCATTCAATGTATTATTAGATGGCAGTGCATTTCTCTAGCCTAAACTATTCGAGAAGAGTAGTAACTGGTATAAAATAATACAGTTGTAAGGGACAGCAAAATAACAAACAATCCACTTGAAATGAAATTCACTTACAACTGCTGAGAAATAAGTCAACAAGAAGGGAATTGCTACAATAATTTCCCTTACTGAGCATTTCAGTTCTGACTTGATACATAGACTACGTATATCTAAGGAAATATTCGGATTAATGGAGGCATACAATTACTAAGAAATGGAGATGGTGAAGCTTAGTCGCATGGGGTTTTCTTCGGCTTATGAGATTTCAGGCCACTACCTACTTATAGTATAAGTATAGGTTTAAAAGGGAAGAGAAAAGCTGTACATGTTTCCGGGGTACTATCTGCTCCTAAAACTTCTAGCACACCTACTGATAGGCTGACACATAGATATATATCATATATACATGCATTTCTACACTTTGACAATGATGACTAGTCCTGATTATTGCCGCTTGTACCTTGCGAGGATTCTGCTATTTTAGCCATGGAAAATGATAGCTTTCTTGAAATGATATTAGTTGGTGATAACATCCTTCATTTTTGCTACCATCATTGTGTATTCCTTCACTGCTCACTGGTTCCAAAAGTCGAAGCAGGTATCTGTTGAGGAGACCAGGTGTAAATTCCTTCACCGCTAGCCGCATCAGCAAAAGGAGAATATGGTCTAATCGCTTTTGTTTTAACCAATGCCTGAACATCAGGAGAAACGAGTTACACAGACATATATACATAAATAGACAAATAATAGCAGCAATAATCACATTGTTGTGCATCTTCCAAAGTACTACAGTAGCTTATTTGCAGCTGTGCCTTTAGTCCTTGATCACAATGTGCACTTACTTTCTTACACAAATCATAAAGCATATACCTTTGACTGACTTGGTCCATAAACACTCCTTGCTTGCTCGATAGAAGAATAAACTTCAAATGCTTGATTAGATTCACGATGACACTTTACGACACGAACTTGGTCCTTTGCCTCCAGAGATCGACTTTGCATATACATTATAAGCCGTGAAGGGAGACCATTTGGAAGATCTTTCTTTCCATGAGTCAATTCCATTGTCGCCAGGTCATCCAAGGGGACATCCCATAAAACTGAACATGGATCTCTAGCCGGATTGAACTTCTTCTGTGCAATAAGATTGGAAGGTTGCTGGCAACAAAAAGGTAGAAACTATTTTCAGTTTATGAGGACAAGTACACAAAATTGTGCAGAACTAGGGTTTATATATAAAGGTTCAGATGCTGGGATGGCAAAAGAGTTTTTATCCCCTTTCTATTATTCAAGTGAATTGACTTATTCACTTACTTGCAACAGAATAACCCTCCGGTGAGTAACAAGAATAATTCTTCCTTTGGGCAGCATGAAATGGTCTTCATAGGCATCCGTCAAGGCAAACTTTGCACGTACTCTGAAAAGGTCAACCTGACCAAAAAATGATCCAGATTCTGCAAGTTGCAAGATTGCCTTCACCGAAGCAAAAGAATAACTATTAGTTTATACTTGACTGTAAATCTTAACCCACAAATAAGGCCATAAAAAGTAACAAGCAGACACGAGGAACAAGGAAACATCGACAAGAAGCGCTAGAAAGACTTCATTCTTGTAGTCCATATAGACGAAAGTTCAGATCTGGTAGCAACCAACAGTTCTATCTGCATTTTTACATATAGAGCTGTCTGACCTATACTGTAAGTTAACACTTTGTCAGAGTAACTGAAGAACTACCAGAAACTAATAGCTCAGACAATTAATCAGCCGATCAGATGCATCTCCAATTGAAAATATTTGCACTTGCACCCAGCTATTAACACAATTATGCATTTCTGGTTTGCACTAGAAATAAGGCTTAAAGAAAGAGAAATAAAATGTGTCCATAATATATTAGCTTCGAAAATACTTAGATAACTATACTGCTATTAGTGATGCATTTCTTGTTTGCACTAGAAATAGGGGTTAAAGAGATGAAATAAAATGTGTATATCACTGGGAAAACATTTTGATAAATTTACGGCTACTAGCATGGTTCCTATCGAACATCTAGAGATTCTTCTATTACTTGTTCTCTGTTGAGAAATGATGTTGACTTCTGTTATTTGAATCTTCTACTGTGGCTATGAAGAAATCTCAGCAACATGTATTAGATTATTGTTATTTTTTTCTGTGGCAAAATTGATACAACACGAAGCTTCAGATTGTTCTACATTCAACTAGTTAAGAGCAATCTTGACTAACAAGAAGATTCATGCTCAATTCTCTCATTTATCTTACTGTGCACATCTAACATGCCATACTTTCTCTGCTCGACAATGTTTTGACCATGGGAAGGACCTATCATCTACCATTATTTCCAAGTGCAGGGAGCTTATAATTCCCACTAACTCAGTTAAGACTTACACCACTGGTACTATTCCTCTTTCTGTGCCTTGAATATTTGGTACTTTTCCCTATTCGATCTTATGATCAAGTATATTGGTATGTCAAATAGTAGGAAAGAAAGGAAGCAAGGGTCCATAGTAGGTTGTCCTAATTAATGTGTAGTATTTTGCTGTTTTTCCTTATTAAATCTCATGTTCAAGCATATTGGAATTCCACAAAGTAGGAAAGAAGAGGAAAGCAAGAGACACTCCAGCAAAGTGACAGCCAAGTTCTCTACCTGTCCTTGTGATTTAAACTCATCATAGGGTCGAACAAGATTATCACCACTTATCACTCGAGGCAGCCTCCTTCGAAGGAGTTGATCTTCAGAAGCAATAGCAGATGCTATTTTCATTCTCATAGCATTGGCACCTTCAGTTGTTTTTGACAAAAGATCCAAAACACCACTAACAGGCTGAGCAGCAGCACCAATTAACCCTTTTCCCACACCCTGTACGAAACCTTCAACTCCTGAAGCTTTGGCACCTTCCAAAGGTTTCGTTAAAATTCCAGTGACACCTCGGAAGAGACCCTTTGCAAATGCTCCTCCACCTTCTCTAATAACATCACCAAAGTCCTCCACACCTTTGCTTTCCTGAAACAAAAGAATGACCAGATAGAATGAGAACCAAACAGAATTTAAATTTCCGCAACATAAATGGAAGTATAATGTAGTAACATAACACTCAGGAGGAAATTGACATTTCCTGGTAGTGTTACAATGTCAATAGAGAGGAAAACGTGCACACTACTGAAAAGGTAAAATCGAAGACTTAGATTTTATAAATTTCTGCAATTTCACATGACTTGTAAATCAATGATCGAATCACATTAGTTGCTCTTCAGTAACTGGAGTGAAAAGATTAAGGAAGTTTGACATAGGAAAACCATATAGAAAGAGCCCTGCTAAATAACATGTTAAGTTGTGGTGCACCATTGATTAAATTCAATTGCAGCTTTTTCTTGTTCCTACACATTCCTGCTTACCGACGGTTCAGCATGCACATTAAAGATATGGTAAAAACGAACTTTTATGTTTTCTAAATATTAGCAGATTTATATGACCTGTAAATCCATGATCAAATAATAATTGTTATTCAGTAACTGGACAGCAAAAAGATTAATTTTTGTAAAGAAAGTCATATAAAAGAGCCCTGCTAAATGCCATGTTAAGTTGTCATGCATCACCTCATTGATCAGAGTTCAATTGCAGCATTTTCTTATTCCTACACATTCCTTTTTTTAAACAAATTTTCCAAAAGCTAGAATGTCTTTGGTACTATATTGCCGTTTGAGAGATAATGTTCCATGCATTTTTTTGCAAAACCCACAAAGAAAATAGCAGAGAGTTCAGAGAAAAGTTACGCATTGATGAACCTGTTTCTGTCGACTTTGAATAAATTTCTTATCCATTGACAATGCAGCAACACCTTTACTCATGTGTCCAAGTGCGCTACTGGCATTGCCTAATATATCAAGGCCAGACAGTAGTTGGAGAGGCTGGCTAAGAAGATCCTTCTTGATGTTCGCAATAGCACTACCAATCATAACACTATGCCTCATGCATATATTTTCCAGAAATCTTTGGTTTATCCGCACCTGATATAATATAGAAAAATCACACCAAAAAATCCAACTTAAACAGTTATGATTACAAAACAGTCGCCACGAAACGATATGACCTCTATGTTAAGAAAACAATCATACATAATGGTCCTACTATTGAGGAACAAAATGATTACCAAGCTAGCTGAATGTTGAAATGGTTGGTGACCAAGAATAAATTGTTATCAAGTGATTCATTTGAGCAAAGTAAATACATGAGCACAAATTTTTTCTTAATGACAGAATACACATATGAAAAGGGTGCAGGTTTTTCTAATAAAAGATTCAAAGGTCCTAGGACTTAGAGATGTCTATAGCTTTCAGTATTTTTTTTTTTTTGATAAGTTATATAGGTCTATCTTTACAAGTAGTTTTTTAGCTAGCTCAATAAGAACATTAAGATTCCTGATTGTATATCTAGGACTCCTAACTGAACCCCAGAATTATAACCCCTAAAACACAGCAACCAAAAAATTCAAATCTTTTGAGTTGAAGCACCAGAAAATGCTTACAGTCATATTTTCAGTGTTTCCAAGTGCAGTCATCAGACTAGCCCAAAACCCAAGAACGCCCACTGGCCGTTGTGTTGGGGACATGATCATAGAAACCTTCAGGCGAACTTCGGATATGTTGAGAACACTGTCAATAAGAAAAGGCCTTCTATAATAAAAGCTTAGGACACCTCACAAACTAAATAGCAGCATAATGAACTGAAGTTTTACCCAATCTGTATTATGGGATCGACAGACACTGAAGTAGTTTCTGTATTGTACAATCGACTAAGATTGGTTTGCTGAATCATCCCATGAAGTCGCCAAATTATTGGTTCATGAATCTTAATTAAAAAGGCAGAATTTTCAGGTCCCTGAAAGAAATTTGCCCCATGATATTAGCAACACTATGTAAAGCAAAAATGAATATAAGGGAGAAGTCTTTTCTTTAAAGAGGAACGGGTTCATCTACTAACTTGGAAACCTATGTATGGATATGCACATAGATCTAATGATCCATTAGATTGCTGCGTCAGTGAAAATTTCAAGACATAATCGTTCTCTTGTCCAACTCTCTGTGGTCGGAAGAGAACTGGGGTTGGAGTTAAAGGCAATTGATTGTCCACTTGAATACCCCTCATTCTTACTTTTAACCTGAATCATAAAATGTATGATCTGCTAAATCAGTAACTTCATAGATAATTATTGTAAGTTTGAAAAGAAGTAAAACAGTATACAATCCATCGCTTAAATAGAAGGCACAAATATATCATTACCGGCTGACTCCAAACCCCAATCCTGTTGAATATGAGAGCACAAGACTCTGCACTGACATATATAATATCTCTTCTGGTGTATGATCAATAACTGATAATCCAAGCTCCGCGACCTCAACAATGACATGGAATTCACTCTCTGAGTTAGAAAGTGTTTGCTGTGACACAGAACTAGTTCCAGAAGAGGGCAGTAAAGGACTTCTATTCAAAACAGTGTAGGTTGCATTTTCAGGCATCCAATCACTGATTTTGACTACATTAACTTTCTCTTCTTTTTGGATAATGACACGTAAAGCTTTCTTAGGTCCTCCAGAGACATGGATGGGCTGATGATCAAATGTCTCATCAATATTATAAGTCAGTGATGCTGCAGGATCAGATCCATCAATCATGACTTCCAACAATCGTCGTCGACCAAGATCTTCCCAGGAAAAGGACGCTGAAGCATTGGGAGGAAGAAATTTCCATGACTCATTAGCACCATCAACTTGCCGGAAACGTATAGGAAAAAACAATGAGCGGTTTTCGACCCTGCAAACACATTTAGTTAGTAAATTGTCAGAGAAGGTCATGACAGAATATTCGAATCTGATAAATTTAATGATACTCAAAGTAAAGAAAGATAAAATGTTAGAAGAAGTCAATGGTCAACTCTAACTGTCCTATATCCTGCCATCCATTAAATAAATGCCAATGGAAACCATGTGATCTGAAACGAGGAGGAGAAATAGCAAGACCAAAAAGAATGACATGTCTCCTCGTCACAATGAATATTTAACTTTATGAAATTTTAGAGCATAATAAATAAAGCAGCACTTTCCAGTTCTAGAGTTGAAAACACTTTGTCCATATCTTTATTCTAGTCCAGATGGCTAATTCAACAAGTTTGTTTTTTTGTGTATGAACCAACAAACTTAATAAAAATGACGGTTTACAATCGGGAGAATTAACCGGACCCAAACAGAATACCAAAGTTATTGTTTGCTGCTAAAAAGAAAAAAGGAAAAGAAAAAAGAGAAAGGGAGAGAGAGGATAAGAACATCTATTGAGATGAATCTGAGATCATCCAACTATATTGAAATACAATTTATCCAAGTTCCCCAAGGATGGGAAGAAAAAGAGACTAGCTTTACAAGCCTTGGTATCTATCATTGGTGACATTCTATCTCAAGCTTAGAAACGTAAGGAATTTCTAACTCATCCAATATTATTGAAGACAACACCAAACATCGCGGTGCTATCACTAGAATGAAGTACAACACGACACCTCAAACAGAAGAAATTAATGACACAGCTCAAGGATTAAATGTCAAACTCCAACAGGAAGAAGGATCACAACTGAAGTATGTGACAACAGTCAAACCTGTAAGGACTGGTGAAGGAATTGGGTCGAAGTATAACTTCAAAGCGTGAACTTTTTGTTCCGCTTCTCACTTCAACCTTGAGATGCATTAGGTTACGAGTGGTCTGATTTGTCAAGCAAATACACATAACACCTTCAGTATCAACACTAAATGGTAGACTCCAATCATATCCATCAAGCCGCAACTGAGAAAGAAGAATAAAAATGGATCATAAGAATGAACAGACTTACTTTAACATTGAGGAAGACTATGAATAACGGCAAGGAGAATGTTGATTATTTACAGACCTTTAAGAGTTCCACTTTACTAGACTGCCATGAAAAATGTTTTGGAGGATCTGTAGGATGAATCCATTCTACTGACTGAGAATCACACTGACGCAGGCACACACTACATCCAACCCTATTGATGAATAAGCTATGTGGTTGAAAATGCACAACCTGCAAATGAATCCCATCACTCATTCAATATGAAATTGACATCTCAGTCATTCCTTTTCATTTGACCTCTTCAAGGATCAGCTATTTCAGAAAACATGGATATTACAAAGAATCAGACTATGAGCCTGTTTGGTTAGCTGATTGTAAAACACTAAGAAGCGTCGGGTGCTGAAAAACATTTTTAAGTGCTGAAACTGATTTTATAAATAAACAGGTACGTGTTCAGATAAAAGTGCTGAAACTGAAAATAAACAGAAAATGTGTTTGGTAAAAAAGTGTTGATAAGTTGTTCTTTTGTTAAAAACTTAAAATGACTAAAATACCCTTATTTTTATTTTTGCAAAAACATAAATTTAAAAGTATCCTTGTAAAGATAAACGAGGAACGATGGATATGGGGTGAAGAGGAAAATAAAAGGGTATTTTGAGAATTAAAAAAAATGTTGTTTGGTGAAAAATAAGTGACCAACTTATTGCTTTATTGATTATAGATTATAAGTTGTTCTTTTGTTAGAAAAACCATTAAAATGTCTAAAATGGTCCCTTAAAATCCTTTAACTATCTAAAAACTTATATTTTTATCTATTTTTTTATTTTTTCAAAACATGAGATTAATCGTTAAACCATTTAAAAGTATCTCTCTTGCGTTGTAAAGATAAAAAAAACCGACGGTCTCAGTTTTTTTTTTTTTGAAAAATTAAAGAATAAAATGGAATGGAATCGAAGAGGAAGTATGTTCCTTGGCATTAAAGGGTTTTTTTTGATATTTTTTGTTCATATACTTAATTGATTTAATTTATCTTGGCTCTAAAATCCGTGAGTCCGTCTTTTGGTTTTTTTATTAAAAAAAAAAAAAAACAAAACAAAAAAAAATGTTTATTTTAGAATAATTAAATTTTTGTGTAAAAAATAACCGACGCAGTCCGTCGGTTTTCTTAAAAAAAAAAAAGGATTTAAAAAAATTATTGAATGGTTACAGAAAATTTGTGCCTAAGTTTGTCTTTTCGAATTTTGAGGAGAGAGACACCATGCTCTTTTTTTTTTTTTTTTTTTTTTAATGGCGGGGAGAGAGAAATATAGGTCCGAGGAATGGTTTAACGATTAATCTCATAGATTATGTCTGCTTTGTTTGTATAAAAAACATGAGACCAAATTTGATAAGTTTTTGGATAGTTTTGGTGTATTTAAGGGACCAAACGTGTAGACTATGTATGGCCTTTTCTCATAAAAGTACTTATAGCCAGTTTGACTAGCTTATAAGCTTAGGAACACCCTCCATGACAGAATGATCATGAAGTATATGTTGCAACTTCCAAGACTTTAGCTTAGAACATTCACATCCAATAATTTTGCCTATGGTTTTATTGAATTAAAGTATTCCACAACAGGACAAAACCACATTGAAGCCCTTCTGTACAAGAAAAATTCATCAAGAAGTTTGAACTTCGCGTAAACTTTCTAGGCTGGTTTCCTTATATGATTGGGCTAGCCGAAATACATTTGCGACAAAGTTGGTCAAATGACATGCATTTTGAAAACAATTTGAAAGGACAGATAACATGCAGCCTATTCACCACTAAGCACCAGTCAACACGACAAGGAGTTACACAATTGAGGATACCTTTGTTCTGTCTGAAGTCATGCGCAGCACCGCCGAAAGCTTGTAATAAAATCCATCCACACCAAAGGCCTTGACGTCAACACGTTGCTGCAGGAAAGCCAAGTTTATTGAGAGCCGTAATTTTATCCATTGTGAACAACCCAAACTTTATCTAGGTTACCTTCTTTTCCAGCTCAAGAAGAGATATCCCAGAACTGAAGTTCTCAGAATTCTGAAGAGCGACAGCGATGCCCACCCGTGATGAAAGATAGGCATCATTACGCGATGAGAACAACATGGCACCACTGCGGCCAACATAGTGTTGTGGAGAAAGCATGCTGGGAGTTGGACTCAAATCTTCAATAACTTCAAGTACTTGAATGTTTTTCCTTGCACCAACCTGTCTACTCACTGAAGTAGGGGGATTTTTCAGTGCTAGTTTAGCTGATTTAACTGCCCTGGAGAGAGAAATTGAATCTACATCTGAGCTTTCCAATTGCTCAATTTCCACAACTTGATAAGCCAAAGACAAGAACGAGTCATTGCTAATCCAATATGGAACAAAGAACCGTATAGTTTTAGGAGCAGCAGTAGTTCCTCCCATGTCACGTTCAACACTGACGCGCAACCTCCTGTACAAGGCCCAGTCCATACAAAATTAGTATCACATAGTCTCCCGTCAAGAGATAATTTCTGAGGAAATCATGGGGGGTGTGTGTGTGTGTTCATACGCACAAAGAGACCTATTTCCCACTGGTCATATAAACATAGCTTTTTCCTTATAAATTAACTTATGTAAGAAATGCAGCTTCTACGCAATGGAAAGACTGAGGTCTAGCTTTGTCACTCCTGAAACTAGATTTAAAACCCACCTAATGAAACAGCTTCTGCAAATGGGTTCACTCATGTCACACTCACTGATTCACAGAGGAAGAGGAAAAGAAGGAAGCTGAACAGTTAGTTGATCCTTTAGGGTCTTTGTAAGTAATTTAGGCTGACCTTAACACTTTTTGGAGGTCTCCAGCATGTCCTTAATGCTGAGGAATACATCATTACCAGTTTCAAAAAAAAAAAAAAAAAAAAAAAAGAGGAAAAGAAAAAGAAAAGGAGAGGCACAAAGTTACCATATAGATGCTTTGATGGTGTATCAACTTCAACTGGATTTTTGAAGGCTAGATGTTTGGCTAGCCTCTTTAGTTGGGCTAACCTTTCCCCTGTAACTAATTCTGATGTTTTTTTTTTTTGGATTTTGTCAACTCATTAGTTTTGTAGTACTTCAACTATATACAAGCTGACAAACTTTTGTTTTGTAATCTTTTTGTATCTTCTTGATGCCTTTAACGATATCCTACTTACTTCATCAAAACGTGAGAAGCACATTAGCTCCTCTTCAGAATACTAAGATCATTTGCAAATTATTTTTCTTAAAGGTCAATAGGAACATAAAAGCTCACTGGCAACTACTAATTCAGATTATTCATATGATCGAGCAAGGAGTATCAAGCCACACTTTTCTACTACAAATAGCAACAACATACCCAGTATATTGTCTGGGGAGGGTGGGGTGTATGCAAACCTTACCCATATCTTTGTGGGGGTATAGAGGCTGTTTCCGGTAGACCCTCAGCTCAATAAAATCGTTTTTCAGAAAATGGTTTGAAAGAAATGCAAGAGTAAAAGCTATGATGAAAATATGGAATAAGGAAAAGTACTAACATTGCAAATATTAAAGATGGCCAAAGTAAAAAGAAACACTGTAGTAATAAAACATAAGCATAAGATAATGCTAGCATAATATTAACAATACTGGTAAGGGAACAAATAGATGCTCTAGTGTAGAACCCTGCTCTACCACTTTGAAGAGAGAAAACATTCTACTACCTACTAACCGTCTACCCTAATCCTCGACCTTCATGCTCTCCTATCTAAGGTCATGTCCTCGGAGAGCAAGAGATGTGCCATGTAATGTCTAATCACCTCTCCCCAATTCTTCCTCGATCTACCTTTACCTCTCCTCAAACCTATCACCGCCAACCTCTCACACCTCCTCGCTGGGGCACTTGTGCCCCTCTTCACATGCTCGAACCAGACTTTTCTATTTGGACTATATTGCAGGGATGTGTATAGCATATGATAGCATTGAGAATGAAGAATGAACATTTTCCTATTCAAACCCAAAACATTTAATAAACATAGGTATCAGAGCTAAACACATCCAATCAAAATTCTGTTAATTTTAAGAAAAGGATAAAGGTAATATCTAACTTTAGCTTTTGTTAAATGCCCCACATTGGTTGGGGGAATAATGTTGTCTCCTTTTATGGTCTTGTGCACCCCTAAACACATGAGCTAATTTTTGAGGTTGAGTTAGACCCAATATCCATTTTCTTAACATGGTATCAGAGCTAAACACATCTCTATTAATGCTTTACCCAATGTTGCACCCCCACACCAGAAATCTAGTTCTTGATATGTGGAGGAAGGGGTGTTTAGTGCCCCATATTGGTTGAGGGAATGAATTGTTGTCTCCTTATATGTTCTCAGGCAATCCTGAACTCATGAGCTTGTTTTGAGGTTGAGTTAGGCTCAATGTCCATTTTCTTAACAGTTTTCATGACAAGGAAAATCACTATTTTGCAGGCTCTTTTGATTTCTATGCCAGAATGTTTTCTTTTTGCTGTAATAATAATAATAACGAATAATAATAATAATAATATAAAACAATTTCTAATAAAACTAGAAAAGAGAGCAAAGATCCAACATGTGATCTTTTTGGGCTTTTCTTAGCTTCTTTTCTACATCTAGGGAAGCCTGTTTGTTTAAAGCTCTTGGCGTTTTTACTTTGCTTCCTGCCTAAGTAGTTTTGCATTAGGGTGAGTTTTATGCTTAGGCATACGTCTTCAATAAAACTGTTAATGAGCCTTGTATCTTTTGTATCTTATTAAAAAATTTCAGAGTATTTCTCCAATGGGGGATAATTTGACAGAACATCATGCTAAACTTTTTCTTTTTAATAATGCTATTGTTCAACTATACCACCAAGTACATCATGGTAAACTATCTTACCACTTATTTTTTTATCGATAGAGTTCTCTGCATCCCTATAGTGAATGAACTTTTATTATAATAGGTATGATGTATATTTATTTTAGAGATGATGATACAAAGGATTAATATACCCAAGCCCAACTAATTACAGTTTGAGGTACAATTGATAATTTGATGTATTTATTCATTTGTTTCTTTAAAATATTTTCCCACGTTCTATATCAATGTCCATTTCTGGTGACCAAACACAAAAAGAAAGGGCAGTAGGAATGTTGGAGCCATTTCTTGGTGCATATATTTCTAGCAACACGTAAAGCGATACAAACCTTTTCCTTTGTTGGTGAACCATAGAAAATGATGAAGCATGATTGTTACTCGTAAGATCCAAGATGAGTACAGGGTCCTGTTTCCATGGAGGAAAAAGGTAGATCAGAGCAGGTCTACAAACAAAAGCCTTTTGTTAAAATGAACAAATGCTATGTGCATGTGTGTGTCTGAGTGAGGACACAAGTATTATCCAAAAGCACAAAAATGCACAAATTTACTTCAAGAACATCTACCTTTTCCATAACCCAACCACCTTGAACGAATAACATCAGATATATAGGATTCCGCACATCAGCAGAATATATGTGCACAGTCTCTCGTGATGCCATAAAACCCCGATGTCGCTCTACAGTGTTGCCATCTTTTAATTTTTCCCAGATCGTAAAGTCAGCTCCACAAGGAAGCCGATTCTCCAACTTCAAGGGAGAACTAATTGAAAGTTTCCAATCATAAACAGGGGCATTTAGCTCTGTATGAAGAACTGATGCATCTGTCCCAACGCAGAGCCAAAGCTGCTTACCACTGCCACCAGGACAACATAAAAGTAGATCCATTTTCTCAAGCTGGTTTAGCTTCAGTGCAGAAATAGGTATCTTGTTTCCATGCCTTCCAGTATTTTGTCGAGAAAGTGTACTGCTCTCAATAGGTGTTTGGTCCTTACCCAAGGCAAAGGCAGAGCCCACAGCAATAGGACGACCCCATGAATAAGGAGTCTGAGAATAACCAAGGCATGGACGGACTTGTAAACAGTGGTTAGAGCTCTTGGAGATGCATCTCCAAGGTAAGATAGCCGAAGAACCAGGACTAGTAACAATGTTGTCTGTGTTATTTGCACCCCTCTCCTTAACTTGCTGCCTTGTACGAGTCCAACGTCTTCGACGAACACTATTGTGAGCTGACTTTGTGCTACACTTGGGAGAATTTGGTGGCCACCTCAAGGTTTGAAAATCAGGTCCATAGGCCCATCCATCAATGTCAACAAACTGAGATTTGTCAACAGTCCAAGACGATATCCATTTCCACCCAGAAGGTAGGGTAGGTTCAAAAAAGTCCTTCATTATAGAAGAAGAAAAGGTCAACAAAAGCTAATCAACATTAACTAAAAGCAGTAAGTCAGAAAATACTCACATTTGAGGAATAGGCGAAATCCCTAGTGCTCCACCGCCCTGGGTCATTTCCACCAGAAACTGGACGATTCCGCTGATTCTCAAAAATCTCTTCAACAAATATGCTATAATTTCTACCTTCTGAAGACAGATTTTGAGTATGAATCATGGACTCATGACATGATGAAATATCCAATGTGATATCTGAATCATTGCTAACTGTAGCAAGAGCCCGGAAAATTACGTGCTTTTTTCCATTTTTGGTGACAACCTCCAAAGCCACATAATCATCTCCCAATGTTTTGGTGACCACTGACATGGGTAGGAAGGAGCGGATGCTCTCCCATGGACCTTTAGGTGTAAGTCCTACCCAAAACCCTATATCACTAGCACCAGTCTTTTCTCCCTCGTCATTTTCATAGGTTAATACCGTTTTCTTCTCAAAGTAAGACGTTGAGACAAAAAGGCAGCCACAAGAATTTGTGTCATTACTGTTAAGTTGACCCTAGAAATGATATCAATATGAGCACACAAGGAGGTTATATTGACCACAATAAAATTTCCAATATGACAGAATAAAATAAGAACAAAGACAAAAAAGCCAGCAGTGCAACTAACCCTTTTTCGTAGAGGATAACATCCAAAGTTTTCAACGTCAGACACCTGATGCAGCATTCTGAGTGAAGCAACCTTCTTTAAAACACTTGGACCATGTCCAACAGAAAATGACGACGCACCAACAACCTCACCTATGTTGAACAAATGCAAACAGCAAATTTTAGAATCAAGCAATTATAATTTAATAAAAACTAAAATCCAGCCTTGCTGATCTTAATTTTGAAGAAGTCAACCTACTATTTAGCTTTTCTAAGACAACAACAACAACAACATACCCAGTGTAATCCCACAAGTGGAGTCTGGGGAGGGTAGTGTACGCAGACCTTACCCCTACCTTGGGAGGTAGAGAGGTTGTTTCCAATAGACCCTCAGCTCAAGGAAAAGCAAATGAAAGCAGTTCAGACAAGGAAATAACGGAAGTGAAGAAGCCATGTCAAAATACTATAGAAAGCATGACGAAGAAAAGATATTGTTAAACAGATTGAGTAGAATGAGGGAGGCTAAAGTGCACTGGAAGTGATAAAACTAGCTAGTAAAAGGAAAGAAAAACTTCAAATTATGAGACTATTTGCATAAAAGGAAAGAAAAACTCCAAATTATGAGACTATCTGCAGCAAAGAAGTTTTAAGTTCCGCAAACTACTGCATTTATCTGATGAATAATCCCTCAGAAAGGAAGAAACTTTCATTTTCAGTTAAGCTATAGCAAATCTAAGCAAAATTGCAAAACAAAGCTTTCTCTCCTTCAATTTCGATATGAAAATCAGGAAGCTCTAATAGTGATTAATCTCTTTGGCGTGCATGCTGGGACAGAAATGGAAATACAAAACAAGAGATACACCATAAATGTTACTAAAAGCATAATATCAATATGCGGAGGGAGTTTCAAATTCTAAATTTTCAGTTACCTTGAATAATCAAGCAGATAAGGAGTTTATACGGAAGAATTATATCTTCAAAGCACCACGTTACCTTTTCCGGCCTTTGCAGAAAGGTTTGTCACCTCTACTTCCAGCTTTGCCAGCCCCTACAAGAAAATAGAAGATTGATTACAAGAATGGCAAATGCTTATCGGAAGTTCCAAAAGGAACGTAATGCTCGCAGTACAGGTGGAGGATTTGGGCTGAAACAAAATTGAGAATGTTTCCAAGTAGGAGCATGTCTTCAGGTTCTTCATGGGATAGAGCACGTTTTTGAGCATTCTGTTTAAGACTACCTTATGGTGTTCAGGAATAGCCTTGAAAGACCTCCAAGGATATGGTAAGGCTCTACTAGAACTGTTATACATATCCTCCATCTTTTTTAAGGACACCTTGTTCTCGCCTTTCTACTCTTATTTCTATTTTTCATCTGGTCCGTTCTGCCATAAGTACCTCCATATTCCGCTGAGTAGGATTCGACAATGGGTTTGAGTCGGTGATTGTAAAACTTCCTTTTATCGATCTTGATTCGCGTATAAATTCCGGAACTATGGACCTAGCTGAACCGGGGAACCCCGAAGTCCCAAGTATCATAGAATTACGTTAGGTACCATATGAATAGGCCCGAGAAAACCCCTGTATAGCTTCTTCGATTTCTCGATAAAGAGCAATATGACCAACAGTGGTTCGAATGTATATAAAAAGGATTTGTTTTTTTAGACTTCTTACTATTAGATAGTGTCCATAAATCTCATAAAAAGTACCTAAAGATTCATAGTGAACTTCGATGGGAGTTTCTCTTGAAGCAATAACGTTGATCTAGTCGCCACCGGAGCCACAAAGGACTATCTAAATTGATTCGTTTCTGCCGATCTCGCCTTTCTACTCTTATTTCTATTTTTCACGAAAGTTTACTATGCAAAAGAAAGTTTGTAGAAGTACACATCTCTCTTTATTCCATCCAGCCAATTACCTTCAAAGGAACTTCAAATATGAAGAGTTCACTCCATTTAGCGGTGGCTTCATCCACGTTATCTTTTCTAGTAATTAGTGGCTTCACACATTTGGTCCTTGCACTCTGAGGAAAAAGCTTTTGTTGATTTGAATCCTGATTCTCCACAACCAAGCGCAAAGCGCAGAAAAAGTTATGGCTATTGCCGTCATCATTGACAGGCAGACCCTGTTAGGAGAGAAACAAAATGAGAACCTCATAAGTAACTAAAGTTCATTGACAGCAAACCCCACTCATAGAAATCAGTATGTCGACAACCTTGGCTTCAACTATCTGAACAGCAGCATAACGGCGAGGTTCCCTTGATTCATTGGCAACATTTAATCTATCAGAATACCTTGTAGGTGGAATCCATACAGAAACAGAATTATCAGGAGGCAGTAACTCAAATGCATCTGAGTTTTGCTCAACTTTTTTCAGGTACATATCACACCCAAGTTTATTTTCGACCACCACCATCCGAAAATCATCATCATCAAGTGCCACAAAACTAGTATTATCTTGATGTGCATCCCCACGACGAGCTTCCTGTAGAGGCAAGAAATAATCAGAAACTGAAACATAAACAGTAGCTGAAGCATATCTTGAACATCACACATTGTCACCTTAATCTTTATTGCTTTCTTCTCGAGTTCTCTCTGCTTTCTCCATGACTCAACAGCTTGCCCCAATACATCAAGATTTGCCGCACTCAGATTTATGTTCAAAATGCTGGTTGCAGCAACTCTCACCCTTGTACCAACTCTGGAAGGCGGATGCAAATTGGTCTCATATGTCTCAAACCTGCAAAATGAAGAATAACAGTTGCGGTAAAGCAGCAACAACAGAAGAAAAGTGAGTCAACATAGTAACAAAATGACAAAGGGTGGATGGTGAAATATATTACTTAAATATTCCATCAAAAGGCTCAACAAGCGGCTCCCACGCTTCTAATTGCGTGTTGAAGGTGGACGCAGCCATTGAAGAAATGAGAACAGCATTCATTGCCTCTAGTCGCCCATGTGTTGCAAGCTTAATATTAGTGATTGTTGCATCAAAAAGAGGTGTTACCTGTAATACATGAATGCACTGATAAACAGACAAAAAAGGAGAAAAATCATATAGGTAAAGAGACAGTTTCTGAGGGCTGCGGACCATTCCGCATAAGCTGTCCAATAGAGTCACAGAAAAGCATCTGATTTTCATGTCAGCTGTTATGTTGTCCCTTGTCTTTGGCTTCACTGAATCACCAAGAGTAAATGCCAATCTACTAGAAGGTTTTTTCAGATCAGAGCGTGCAAGGAAAGTGCAAGCCTGCAATGCAGTACAAAATGATTGTGATCAAGGAAAGTAAGCAGCAGGTCAAGGAAGTACACATTCCAGGAGAAGATATAGCAACAATGCAACAGATACTAAAATTGATGATGATTAAGATGCTATTAAAAAAATGGTCATCCAGAAGATAGTATCTCTGACCTGATTGTCAACTTTCCAAATGCTCCAGTACTGAGAAGCCCTGGAGCCTGAAGATCTTGAAATGGGCATCTCAAGAACATTAGCTTGACTAACAAGATCCATCCTTGGGCAGCAAAAGTTATCCAAATCGGGTGCTTCACTGCTACGTGTTACTACACATCCCAAAGCAGCGTAACCAGGAGGAGCAACTGGGTACCAGAAGAAAGCTTCCTCCAGTCCTTTGCCCGCAATATGAGCAACTTTTGTAAATTGCACAGCCTTTGCAGAAAGTTCAGGGTTGTCGGCCTTGAAGATTATACCCAGGGGAGGTGGTTCTAAGCTGAAACAAGGAATGATCCGACATGTCAAAAAAGGTTGTACTGGTGTAAAGTAGGAAAAGAATATCAACTGAAAGGAAAGAAAAATAAACATCTACCCTTCAGTAATACAGTCACCCAGTACTGCATAACCAGGACGTCTTATAGGTCTCCATATAGAGACTGCAGGTCGAAGATCACTACCCCTGTCCCACCAGATCCGCTCGAAGTTTGGGGTTGAAATATAACAAGAGGTTGCTTTAGAAATTGATCTGATAATGTCCCATCCTGATGAAGTTGCACTCTGTTTACTTGTCTGGTGATGCAGGTGCTCGCTCTCACTTGTTAGATCAACAGTAGGTACTTTTAATGAAGAAGTGTACCAGCTTGAGCTCCAAAGAAGAAGATTATTCAGATCATAACAACAGCTTTTCTGAGGATGACTACTAGATGGATGGGCATAGAATGACCCAACAGCATTATCCAAACGCCAAATACTGTAACCTGGTGTGAGTGTTGTATTAGCAGCAGCGCTGAAGATACATTCCAAAAGCTTCGTTGATGTTACCAGATCAGAACGTATGCAATGAACTATGTGATTAGGAGGTGGTTGTGTTCCTATATGAGCAACACAACCCATAGCGACATATCCAGGTGGGGCAATAGGCAGCCAAAGAGAACAATCATCAACATCTTGCGCCTTCTCAGATCCTTGAATGTCAGAAAATAAACCTATCATCCTGAAGCCAAGTGGCTTCCTAACACGCCCATACATATTGCTCACAGCAACAACTGCTTGTGAAGGAGGATTGGGTCTGAGAGTGGGGAAACAATATGAATTAGGCAACACATTAAAATTCTTCCAGCAAGAAGCAAACATAATTCTAGCTTCTCTATCCATTAACATGCTCTTCGCAAAGGTAACAGTAGAAGCAGTTAAATGGCACAAGAATACCAAAAATAAACAACATCAAACAAAAAAGCTACTATGTTTCATAAAGGTGTTAAACTCCACATGACAGTTGAAATGAAATTGAACTTCTAATGACTAAAAAGATACTTCAGGGCATATGGCTGCAGGAAACATCTAACTGAAAAATTTCACAGTTTACAACCAAACATCTTACTGAAGGTTCATGGTTTAATCCTAGACTACAAGCAACGGAAAACCAGAAGCAAAATTAAGCACCTCAGAGAAGAATAACAGCAACAACATACCCAGTGTAATCCCACAAGTGGAGTCTGGCGAGGGTAGGACCTTACACCTACCTTTGTTGGTAGAAAGGCTGTTTCCGATAGACCCTCGGCTCAAAAAAGGGCCTTGTCAACAATTTTTTTGTGAATATCAGTACTCAACCAGCAAAGTAGAGTTCCATTTTTTGCTTTTAACTGTTTATTATTCTATGCATGGTATTATTCTTTTGGTTCTGATGTAACAACAGATTACAAGTCTGCTTTACTTGCCCATAGTTATCCAGGCGTCTTGGATGCTATTATGCAGTGCCACCAGCATGATGTTTAAAAAGAATAGAATAAACTACTACATAAGTTCTCTTATTTCAGCTAAAACTCTAATTATGTGGGGAATTATATCAGAGCACTTTTTCTTTTGAGAAAGGTAACATATGTATTCATCAGCACCAAGTTGGCACTGGTATCAAAATTTTATGTCAGATCACTTTGGAGCAGGGGGAAATCATTATCCCTGAAATCATAGCATTATCAATCTTATTTCAACTCAACCAGATGAAATGGAAGCATCAATCTGACGTCCTCCAATAAAAAATTAACCAAGAATCAGGTATCAACTCAATGAAAATATTGCATTCGAATTCGCAAACAAAGCTGTAGATAAACAGAGCGCAAGCACATTTTATGGATCTTCTGACCTCGATGTGACACAATCTCCCAGAGTAACATAGTTCGAAGGTGCTCTGGGCCTCCAGAATGTGAGGTTGTTAAGACGCCCATGTTCTGCAGAAGTGCAACAGAATCAAACATCAAGATCTATAACAGAAAAGATTAACGAAAACAAACTTACAAGAAATGGAAAAAAGAAATACCTCTGGGACAAACCCAAATTCTATCAAACTGAGTACATGGCAACAGGGGATCAGCACTCCCAAAATGTAAAGCAGCAGTCGCCTGATTCTGCAAATTGAGTAGAAGGGAGACAGCACCAAGAGAAAGGTGGGCACATATATCCGTTGACAATAAAGAAATATTTGTTTTATCCTTAACGGAAGTATATCCGCCAGATATATCAACTGGGTCAAGAATAATAAGACCAGAACCAGCCTCAACAGTTAAATCCTTTACAAGTCCCCGGATCCATGTGTCATTTTCTTTTGCTGCATACCTGTTGCATCAAATCGATAAGTATCTGGAAAATGAAGGAGGTACATAACTATGTTGCTCAAAGTGCTATTCCCCTGTTCGCTACATTTAATGAGCTTCTCAGTATTCAGACCGTGTTGATAGAGTTTAGGATATAGTGAAACAAATGGTATGATATTAAAAGTGCCTGATAGCATGCAGGAACAGAGAGAGAAGAAAGAAACCATCTCATTCTTAGTATCAAAATCAGCTGTTGTTGGATATATATGCAAGCAAATAACTGGATTTCTATACTGATGATTTACCTCCTCATTATACGTAATATATTAGGGCAAACATCAAACTACCAATTAAACTATGACATTTGTAACTTAACTATTACACCTCAGCATGGCCAAAATCTACCGGCCTCCATTGACATGCTCATACTTACTGAAAGAAAAACTGGAAAATAAAGATAGCTTTCAGTGACAAGGATCTTACATGAAGTTAAGGTCCATTTTCGCCCGGAGGAGTTTTTCACCATGAGCAAAGTCATCCAAAGATGACTTACTACTATCATAAAATGTGAACTCAGGAGAAACAACCTGCGAGAGGCAATATAACAATCAATCAACTATGCCTCAATCTAAAGAAAAAGTTAAAACCAGAATGATATTGTTTAAGAGTTGACGAGAGCCGGTGAGCTGTAACAATGGTAACTAGAGTACAAGAAAGCAGTGGTAGAAAAAGAGAAGGAAACATATATGCAAAAGAAAAAAAGAAAAAAAAGAAAAAGAAAAACTATGCTCATCATGATGTTACCAGAAATTTCTCAAAGAGGGTATTGCTCTGCAAACGAAATCAATGGAATAACAAGATAATAAGTTGAAGAAGTAAAACAAGTCCTACTAATAAAATATCGAACATGAATAGTGTTTGAAGGGAATTAATTGAAATCAGATTACACTTATCCAGCCCCCACAACGTACTGTTTATGGCCGAAGGTGAGGAAAAAAAGATGGAAAAACTTTTTATGCTATCTGGAGCTTCTTCAACAGCACTAACTCCATACCATATTACTTGACAGTTTTCAGGTGGTAGGTCTTAAAGTTAGACAATGTTTGCTTTGTTTATTTATTATTTACTTTTTTGTTGTTAGGCACCCAATTCTATTCAGTGTGCGCAAATGATGCTAATCATGAGAATTGTATCACAAAGTACAACTGGAAATATATAACCATAAGCTAACACCGTAATGTCATGATCACAATTTACATATGAAGAAAAACAAAAATATATAATAGATCACAGAAAGAATTTTCAAATAATTGATTTACCTGGGCCTCGAAACTGTAACTTTGTATTTTACTTGATCCATTCGGGTCAAAGTCGGAAGCATCTGAATTATACAACAATTCATCCATGGACTTCATACTTTTATCATTGTCAGAATTACTGTCAGATATGGTTACATCAACACCATCTTCTTGGCAGACCGAATAGCTGCTTTCGTTGCTTAGGTAAGTATATCTCCTTAAAAGCAACCCATTCTGCATAATAAACATATTATAGGCACAAGATCATTTTCAAAGGACTCAGAGCTTTCCATGACTAGGAAAGATGATCATCAACTTTCAGTATTCACAAAGGCAACAAGTCAACAAACAAAAGTGTTTAAGTGCTGCATAAGGGATGCTCTCTAAATTGAAATTTTCCAAGAGAGTACTGAGGTAGATTGTTGGTACCTCAATTTTCACATTCACAAATCTCAGCCTCTTGCCACGACCAATAATGATAATATGTTGTATTCCTGATGAATGAAGCCCCTTCTCTTCCACCTTATCAGTTAGGCGTATTGTTTTTCCACAACCATCATAGGTGTATTCATCAATCCCTATAGCATCCGCAACTAGCTGTCTATTGGGAGATAATAATACTAAATCCTCTTTCTGCTCATAAAGAGGAGCAGACAGGATTATGCTGTTGTTTTTACTAATTGGATCATTCTTGGGATCCATGATCTCCTCTCTACCAGTCAGTGCTCCCAAAGATGGCACAAAAAACTCACAAACAGATAGTAAGAAGTCTGGTACAACAAGAATACGAGGCTGCTGTATCCGAAGAACAAATGATTGGGATGCTGATCTCCATCTGCAGTCCATCACAACCATTGTTGAAGTTGGAAAGTCAACGTCGGTTTCAGGAGAGTTCTGTCGATGAGCATCAATGCATGACCCAAGCATCAGCCTCATTTCAGGCTTTGTATCTGGGCGAATATCTAAAACAGAGAACTTTGGGATAGTAATGTAAAGGTCAGCCTCAGATAATGATGTCATTCGGTACGACACCCAAAGATCTTCAAGCTGCAAAAGACAGTTAAGCAGGCCACAGTAAGGTAAAATGTGACATGGATACAATGATACAATGACCAAACAACAACTTGCTACTGAAAGAAAAAACAGAAGAGGAAGGGAGAGAAGAAAGAAGCTAAATGGCAGATTAAGCTCAAACAAAGACCTTGATGTTGAGACTGTACATATCATAATTTAGTATCACATATAAAATGACTAACCGCAACATGAGCCAAGCATGACCCCTCATGAGCGTCATTCCACAACTCCAACAAGGCATAGCCCACTTCCACAGCCATTATGGTAACCGTTCGTGATAGGAGTATTTGACTGTTTACGTTCACTTTATCAGCTAGCATTTTTATTGTATCTTTTGAAGCAGAAGTGCTGCTGCGGAAACTAGGTGGAATTGTCGGATTCTCTGAGAAATTCATGTAGAAACAATCAAGAATGACATTATATTCTTTATCTGACATCATGCCGTGCAACAATCCAACCTGTTTGAAAAGTTCGAAACAAACATTAAGACTTATAACATAAGGAATCAAACACCGTATTTAAAACCCCAAGAAGTATCAACTTTTGGGCTCTTATGAAAATGAGGAAAATAGCAAATGCTGAACCAAGAAACCTCTGCCCAGTAACAGCCAAATAATGGTAAACTGACTTGTATATAAAATAACAAGCAATGAGCCACGAATAAATAAGAGTCTCAGAAAAATAATATCAGTAAACAATCTTAAAAAATTTACATTACACAGAAGGTAATATGAAACCACGTATAGAAAGGTTACTGACAGAACACAACCTTTACTTCCAGAACAAATGTTGGGACCTTCCTGAAAACATCTCGCAAACTGCGCCGAACATAAACATGTATATCTCTGCCTTCACGTATCATTGGTTTGCCTATACATCCATTAATTCCCACAGCCATGTTAATCCCCAGAATCTGAAATGTTACAGAAGATTTTAGAAAGCTCTATGTTTAATTCCAGGATTGTTGACCATGAAAAGCAGAAATCAAGTACCTCTGCATCAAGAATATCGAGATGGACAGCTGAAGGATCTTTTTCAGGAAAGCCAAACCAACAAAATTCATTTTGGACACGCAGATGGCCAAGATCAAGTTGCATGAAACTGCACAGAAAGGGAACACAATTTTTTTTTTTTTTTTGAGAAGGTAACATGGAAGGGGAACATAAATATTTGTCTTTGAAAATTAACTGGGAGACAAATGACAGCACAAGAAAACAAAATCCACAAGTGCTAAATCCAAGAAAAGTGCACACCTTGCTAAAATCCGTTGGCTTACAAAGACCAAAATATATGTTAAACAAAAAGACAGGAAAAAAAGACAGAGCAAAATATATGTTCAACAAAAAGACAGGAAAAAGACGAGGAAAAGAGCAAGCACCACTTTGTAGAACATAGTGGCAATGGTCAGCTGAGGAAGGTTCAATTCCTCTAACATCAAATTGTATGCAAATATTTTACATGAACCTTACTCTTGCTTTAGTTAAAAAATATGCACAAACAATTAGTCAGTTGGTTGGATGATAGAGACAGCAATATCTCATGTTAAGTCGGGACTCAGGTGGAAGGTTGGAAGAGATGGTTAGTTAAGTGAAGTCATTTTATCATAAGCTTTTAGCAAAGGAGGAGTCGTATTTCCACGCTTATCAGTTTGGATTCCTAGGGCACCAAAAAAGGTGTATTTTCACTTGGTTGGCAGCGAGGGGAATTATATTGACAGTTGAAAATTTGAGGAAAAGGTGGATTGGATATGTCAACTGGTGCTTCATGTGCAAATGTTCAGTTGAAGATGTGGACCGCTTCCTACTACATTGTCGTGGCAACTCGGTTGTGGTATGAGATTTTGAAAATGTTTCAGGATGCAATCGCCGATACCGAGCACAGTGACAGAGGCACTCTCCCACTGAAAATTTTGAAGAAGAAAGAGAAGTAAAAGAGCCTGAGAAGACTCTCTCATTCCTAGTTTCTTTTTTATTGCAACCATTAGGTTCCAGTGTATATAGAAGACTGAGTGTCGTATGTAGAGAATCATACTATGTTGTAGATTCTCTACTTTTTGGTATCATATTCTTAAAGTTATTTATGAAATTAAAGTAGTAAAGGAATTTGCACAGGAAGAAAATCATCGACCCGCAAACAATTGGAGTGAATCAATAGATTCATTTTTGGGACTTCCCATTATTTATTTTAAAAAATTACTTTATGAAAATTGATAGAGAGAGCATAAGGCAACCAAAAGCAGTGAAGAATTAAAAACACAGAAAAATGGGTCAAACAAACAAGAGTCATCTTAAGAAGAACAATGATGAGTAAGGCTGATAAAGGAGCAACAGGTAAAAAGATGTGCATAAGCTTGTGAGAATTTTATGAATGGAGAGAAAGCTATAATAGAATCAACTTAGTTCCAAGGCCTCGGTAGAGACAAATAGACCTTGATTGGTTGAATTAAATTGTCAGAGTTAGAAGTTTCAGAGACACTAATAGTTGGGATTGTTCTACACTAATCGGTGAAGAGGATGTTTTAAATGGCATTCTAAAATTGTTACCAGTGAACCACAGATGCCACGACATTCCAACTTGAAATTGCTAAAGGAAACAATTCAGGAATTTTATGTTGCATCACCATCAAAGAAGTACATAGAGAAGGGGGAATACCATGCTTTCCTGAGCATAATAAGGTATTCCTGATTGAAAGTAAGAACCTTCTGTCATAACTTCCTCATTTTTTTCGGCATTGGTAGTGCCAGATTCTGGAAACCACTAAGCCTTTCTGAAACTTTTTTAGAAGGAGCTCTTGCAAGATAAACCAAAACTAATGAACAAGAAAATGGCAAAACAGCAAGATCATCCTCCACAATTGCCCTATTATCATCTCTTCTAGATCATAAAATCATTGGGTTAAGCACAGTTCAGTTTAGCTCAAGTACTCCAGGAATTAGTAATAAGGTGGTATATTGTCAGATAGTTGGAAGCAAAAAGCCAAAAAGCACATCAATATCAACGTACACACAAAATAGCATAGCATCATGCAATGAAGTTATTGTAAGAGTCCTATTATCAGAGCTCGCAGACTAAAAGCCAGGTGTGTAAGTGGGAAGGGCGAGGAACAAGCCCATTATCAAGCAATTATCGAGCCGTGCACCGACTGACACTTGGGGATTTCTTGATAATCAGCAAAAAAGAAACAAAGAGTCCAAATTATCAAAGTTATTCCACCAAATCATTTCCTATTAAAATGTGAGGCATCTCAGTTTCAAGGAAAGAAAATACTCTTAAAGGAAAAATGCAAAATGCAGACAAACCAGAGTTCGGATAACTAAATAGCTGGAAGATGAAATTCAATGTTAGGCATCCTAGTCTCCAGGAAAGACAACTCTAAATTGGCAAATGCATAAAATAGACAAGCTAGAGTTTGAATAATTAAAGATAGCTGGATAGGGACTGACTCTTCACTTCTGGAATTCTTTGGGACAATTATAAGTGGGGTGTCGAGTGAAAGGTCCAGCTTTATTGCAGAGGCGCCATCGACCTCATATTTCTGAATCAACCATTCAATCCCCCCAACCTTATCAACGAGTTTAATAGCTTCCTCAGTATGGGGAGTTGCAAGCTCCATGAAGTACGCAGTAATCTGCACGTTTAAAAAAGCATGAATCTGTCAGAAAATTTCATGCAGACATACACACCACAAAAGTATCCCCCTCATTGATTAAACAAATCCAAGCATATATACACACAGGAAAAAACTAACAACTCTTATCTTCTAACTGACATCCACTTGGGAAGTTTCACCAGTTGATGATATCTAATTCTGTTTGCATTCATAATTTTCTGGACTTCAGGAAAGCTAAAGGACAAAAAATTGGTCTAGCTCTTTCTAGTTCCATGTGCAGTGCATGTTCACCTCTCAAACAAAGAAGTATGACTATTTTCTTTTGTGTCTGTTCTGAAAGAAAGCATCCCATATAGTTTACAGGTACGCAATAGCAGCATACAAGTTTAATGAGCTTGACAGTAAGAATACTCACAAGTTATAACTAGACCAAAGCCTTCATCAAGAAATGCTAGGTCACAAAGAAGCAAAAGGAAAGAGCAAGTTTAATATGTTAAAAGAAATGAAACGCTTACCTCTTGAACAAACCTATAAAGGAAAACTATACGAACTGCTGAAAGCCGACCACGCAAGCTGTAGTCATATCCTTCATAATCGTCATCTTCTGTACTATGAGACTTAAATACAAACTGAACCAGGGGAGAAACCATCTTAGTACAAAGTAATAAAAAATATATGTTAAAGAGAGATAACAAAAGGGTAGCTAGGACAGAACCCAAATTCAATATATATATCAAGTAAATATATTTTCATTAATGAAATGGACAAAATCAGCCGCATACAAAAGGTTATCCCAAAAAAAAGTAGAGAACCTACAAAACATAAGATTCTTGACAAACGACACCCAATCTTCTATACAGCAAGGAACTACATGGGTGCACCAAAAGAAAATAAGAGATCAGAGACTATTCCTCAACTGACTAAAACTCATCTCTACCCCTTCAAAGTTCTCATGTTCTCTCTCTCCCCTGTGTGTGTGTGTGCATATATGTTTATATATATAGACACACACACACACACATATCAGCCAGTGATTGCAAGAAATTACGTGGGAAATTGGACAACAGACTTCCATCTATAAAAAAGTGGTAGTGTGAAGTTCAGAGAATAACTGAATACCTGAATGAGTGATTCAGCCCCTTGATTGCGAATATCGCATAGCCAACCCCATCGCTGGTCTGAGCCAAGTGTTAGATCACATAGCCTGAAGTTCCCAAGGGTTCCTTCTATGGAAGTAGAACTTGGATGAACCTTGTAGATATAAAAGTAAAATATCAAGACAAAAAATGAAAAGGCACAAACTTTAAAGCCGGGATCGCGTGGGTGGGAATCCAACAGGAATGTCTCTAAATGACCAATCAAAATTCGATAGAGATAAAAAGTAATACGTTGCTAAAAGCAATACAAATTTAACATCATGCAAGGGCCCCACCTTAATATCCAGCAGAAAACTTTCTTGCACAAACATAGCAAGCTGAGAACCGTCCTCCTTATTGAGGAACACTGTAACACTGTCAACATTCATGTTTAGGAAAAACACAACACGTTCTTTTCCGCGACCAAGCAACCCTTTGACATGAGTATGGCCCAGTTCTTCTGTTTTCTCTTTGATCACTGAAGATTCATCGGGATCTTTCGGGAGATCTTTACTAGTTACCATGTTATTTCCTGAACTCAGATCAAAGCCAAAATCGATCAAAGCGACAAGAGTAGGTCTGTTGCAAAAGAATTCCAGCTTCGACATACTAATACTCATCTGAAAAAATTTCGAAGGGAAAAGCAACAGTTAAGTGAAGTTTGGTATAAGGAATCTCTCCAGCTTTTACTCCTTTTCAAGAAAGCAATGTTTAAGACAAGTATTCTACCTGCGTATCTATGCCATCATAGTCAGGAGAATCAGGATGCCGCGTTGTAAATGTTAGAGAGACAAAATCAGAGTCATCAGACCCCAGTGCCTCATAGAAAATATCACTAGCAACACTTCTTCCCCTTGATAGCTCCTTCTCAGGGGTCGTAGCTTCAATAGGATCGGTAAAGGACAAGAAATCTGGCAAGGCATCTTTGAAAATATCATCCTCTTCAATTACCGCCAAAGATTGCTCTTTCCCATGAGGTTCTAAGGGGTCAGGGCAGCTGGCAGCACCATGATCCATTAAAACAGAGCAAGCCAGATATTGGGGAGCCGAACATAAAGAACCTTGAAGTTCATCCTTAATTTTCAAAGAGTGTAGCTTCATCTTTACTGCCAAGTCACCTTCTGAATGCAGTACACGCACCTGGTAGAGAATGTAACTATATTTAATGTTCAATTTCTAAGACAAAGATGCACAGTAGCTGATGATTTTCAATTTAACTGGTCCAAACTAAATTGTGAAGGGAGTTTCACAAGACAGCATTTGAAACGAAATTGTCAACAGGGTTGTTGATCCAACATAAATTTTAAATTACATACATAATAACAATTTGTACATTGATAAGGTTATCGTCCAACATGAAAATGAGAAAAGTCCACTACACTAGAGTCTCTACTGAGTACATAACATGCAGAGTAGTGTTCTGTCAAACATCCACGAACCAAAGAGCTAGTGCAGTTAATACAATAGAGTTACGAATCTTAATAATATTATCCCATGCCTTTTATTTCACAAATCCTTTATGTTCCAGCTAGGAACTTTGAATTTCATCCGGAAAAGGAATGGTATTTCCTTCTCCTGGTCTTATTTTCTCCCCAATCATAATTCACATGCATATCAGCTTTTTATCATCAGTTTTGCCCTGCTATTTAGATTTTATCTCCCCTCCCCATAGCTCGTTATTTTTCAATCGAAGTTGTCTCCCCTGCTAAATTCTCAGGATCATGTTAAGAATTTCATGTTCAAACCCACTATAACTCCGAAAGTCTTGCATGCTTTCCCCATAACCAACTTGGTCCAATTGGATGTCTCAATTCTGTCGAATCATGTATCCTGTGAACAGCGGAATCGTACCAGGGAAGAGAAAGACAGTCGCCGAAGGCATGCGATGAGCACACAGGGTCTGAGTCACTCACCAATGGTGAGGTGATCCCTACTGTGGGTCTTGGTCTGCGTAGAGGATGGCTCCTTTCCTTAGCTTCATCATTGGCTTCTAGATGGTGGTCAAGAGTTAATATCAGCTACCGTTGACATCGTGGACTTAAGCTCAGTCTGGGGAGACTGAGAAATAGTAGGTTTGGTGGAGATTGGGCCCTTAAGCCTCCAGGAAGTTTGGTCCAGCCAGGTTTTTTCTTCCCCTTTTCATTTCAAAAATCACCGCCTCCTTTAGCTTGCCTAGATAAATCAGACAATCTGAGGCAAGCTCAACTTCATCCAAGCTTATGCTAGAACCAGGCCTACTCTGCCACCTTAAAATAAGTCCATGCTTCACAGGAGAAAATTCCTAGAACTATCTCTCATTACCCTCGTCCTTCTTTCTTTTTCCTTAAATATTGACTTAGCAAAGAATATTATTACCCAGCAGTTCCGTTCCACGATCCCCTTTACCACTCAGGTTGTGCAAACACATTATCTACTTTCACTGTAAAATGTATGGCAAAACAAAAGCAAAGTGCAGTGATTCATTCAGACAGAAAGACAAGATGACTTTATAAAAGTATATGGCCTCTGACACAAACCAGATTTAACGATATAAGACCAACTTCTAGAATTTCAAGTGCTTAAATAAAGTAGCATTTTCCCGTTTCAGATTTCACTACTTTTTTTTATAAAGGTCCATTTCAGATTTCGCTACTCATTATTGTCTTTTACAACAGCACACAGCCACAATGTTATGCTTAAGTCATTGCGGGTGGGATGGCTAATCAATCCATGCAGTTATTCAATCATCACTATTTAATCTATAAAGACCGTCTATAGGAAGTTATCCGTGGTTCTAGTACTATAGCAGAACCTTACTTAAGAGAAAGGAATTCAAAAAACACCATAGGCATCTTGATTGACCAAGGACTTCAAGATTTGATCAAATAACAGGAAAATAAGGTTTCAAAGACGTTGACCCCGAGAAAGGAAAAGTCCTTCATGAATTAAGTAAAACGGAGCGAACTTAGTTATACTCTCCGAAGGGATTATTTTTCTAAGACTTTCGCACAGCAGCAGCAACTCTTGGTTCATTTCATCAACCATGCTCATGCTCATGCCATGCATCAATGGACAACTGTTTGAAATCTCTCCACACACACCCCCCCCCCCCCCCCGCCCCCCAAAAAAAAAAACCTCCCCGGCTGAAAAAAAAAAAAAAAAAATTTCTCCTATTGATGCACATTTTTTCTTTGGTTAGGTTCCAAATACTGACATCCGTGGCAAATAATTTACAAGCAAAACCTAAACAAAATCTGAATTACAACAGAATAAAGATAACCAGAACTAGATATTGTACTAATGTATAGGAAGTCAGACAAACCTTTCCACCACCAGCAAGAACGTCAAGAAGTAGTGTCTCATCAAGTCTCTCTGCCAGATCATCAACAGCCTGCAAATTTGATGGGAAACGAAATAGCAGAAGCATAAGACTTTGTAGATACAACTACTTAAATCCTCATGAGGGAGGACAAAGAACCAAGTAAAAGCAAAATACTTCTACGAAAACTGGACAAAAGAAAGATTAGCAGGGACGACAATCCTGACAACCAACCTTTACATATATTGATAACTTCATTTCAATCAGCGTTCCATTAACAACAAGCTCTGCTGTCCTAGCATTGACAGCTTGAGATTCAGCAATTTCCATTACACCATCACCTAGTTCTCCAAGTATGTCCATAGGAGGAGGAGCCTAAAACCAAAGACATGTAAAGAAGGTACTGAGTTTTAAGGTGGTTATAGGAAGTAAGACCGGGAAGAATGAGAAAAGCAATAAACATTATTTGTATAATCATACAGAAGCTCGATAAGTGGCTTTTGTAAGTTCTCTCAGCCAAGTAGCTTTCATCTCCTCATCACGGAACTCAATTATCATGGTGTTAGAGGACTCCAGAACCTAATGAAGAAAAGTAGAAGACATAAAAGGAAGAACAGTTGCACATGGACTCAGAACCTAATGAAAAAAGTAAAATACATGGCAGAAAGAACAAAAGAAACACATTGGTGATGGTACCACAATATTAACAACGGATTTACAATAAATAAGAAAGAGTGTAATTCATCCTGTACATGCAGGAACAATCCGGGTTTAAGGATAAATTTAGCCACAATATTAGCATTCATAATGATATAGGCCCAAAGGTGGTGATAGAATCCTTTTCTTCGTCTCATTGCTTTTTAAACATTTCACTTATTTATCATTTTCTTACAAATTGGAGAGCCTAGATTGTGGTGCAGTGAGTTTTATCTTCTATAACCATGTATATACTGAAGGGGCGCCTTGGCGTAACTCGTAAAGTTCTGCCGTGTGGCAGAAATGCTGGGTAAGGCTGCGTACAATAGACGCTTGTGGTACGGCCTCACCCCGCACATAGCGGGAGCTTAGTGCAGCGGACTGCCCTTGTTAACCATGTATAAACTCGTGTCCCCTTCATTTCTTACCCCATTTTTCTTTTTCTTTTCTTTTTGATGTAGAAGGGTCTCGGAACAACACTACAATTGCCCAAACTTTTTGTCAGACTTCCAAATTGCATTGAACCAATTTCGATTGAATTATAGGATTTTCTTCAAATATGGTTTTCATCACACAAGACCTCTTTTTAAGATTACTTGACTGTCTAATAGTAAGATGATTTTTTCTCTGAGAACTTCCATAGAGCAATAGGTTAAGATCTGTCTTTCTCTTTATATGCTTTATCAAATAGTTGCTACACATTTTTTGACTCCACATTTTCTCTTGATTCTTGATTTCTGTCACCTTCCACAACCTTTATTCATGCCCATCTATATGTTGCGGAAGGATTTCAATGAGGAGACTTGCATACCTTCTGCAGATCCATGCCTCTGGCACTGATGCTGATACAGGAAAAGGAACCTCCGATGCTTGCAGGCGGAATTTCATGTACTTGCTTACCGGCCATACTATAGGATTCAAAATGACAAAAACAAGTTCAAGACAACTTCCATATAAGGAGGTGAAAGAAAGGCAGAGAAAAGTACGGAAGATGAATATCAAAAATCTTAAATATGCACCTGGAGCATCTAAGATAACTGTGGGAGACCTCAGAGTCCAAGGCATAAAGATATAAACCAGATAACACAAGATAACATGGTTGCCATGAAGCAACTGAGTAGCCAATCCCCTAAATCAATAAAACAAAGTAAAGTTAACGATATTAAGCCTCAGATTAATATAGTAGCTGCAATTCACACAACACCTACATACCTTCCAAACAAGGATCCGAGCCTCAGTTGCAAGATCAGGGGGATACCATGGGGCATATTCTGGTGGGAGAGTTTCAATAGCAGGCTGCTCGGTATCTGGCATTGTTCGGTAGAGTAAGTCTAACAACTCCATCAGTCTGCGATATCTTGCTGGTGAAAAGTGAAGGCCAAATTTAGGAACTTGAACAGAAACACGCATTGATGGATGGCCGGGATGAGGCACCTTAATCTTCACAAAAAGATAAACAGTGACAAAATTAAGCAACCACAAGAAGAGGACATCAGAATCTAACTGCTAATTAAAGGCATCAATCGTGAAGACAAAACAGAATAAACTACATTACTAGTTTGTACCTGATCCACAATAACAGCCATTCCACACCTATCAACAAGAGAGCATAAGTTCTTGGAATCTTCCAGGTTATGACATGCCGAAGGCTGACATGACAAACTGCACTCCTGACTATCAGAACCACAGTCTGTGAAAGAAGCTGCTATGTCCCTTCCAGAGATATAGAAACGAGAATACAAACTTTGGTTCTGATCACCCAGCAGGCCATCACCCTATATCCAAGACACACGTGCTAATTGGTTTTGTATAGTATAAAAACAACTTAGCTTCTTGAACATGACATACCTTGGTATTTAAAGTAAAATGACCCAAATCCAACAGAAGATGGCTATCACATTGCAAGGAGCCATGTGGTCTAATAGGAACTCTGACTTTTGGAGCATCGAGATCAATATCAAGGGCAAATCTAAGAAACAAAGTTATCAGCACCAAAGAATAATCCACTCCAAGAAGCAAGAACTAAACCATAAGAACTGAATTGTCAATCAGATACGATGTTACTAAAAGTCATCGCTTAAAGCAATAAAATGTAGGGTCATCGTTGGATGCACGAAGCCATTCGCTTTAGAGAAGTGTGCACTTCAAAACAGTGATACACAAATTGATCTCAACAAGAAGTGGCCAATTCTATGAATCTAAACTCTGAGGAGTTGGACTAATACATGTAGTAAATAGCATATTAAAAGAAATTATTTTAGTTGCAGTTGGATTATTACATTACTATACTCTTGTATGTTTGGCACTCCCTCCGGATCAAAAAGAGGTTTGGCACTCCCTCCGGATCAAAATGAGGTTTGGCACTCCCTCCGGATCAAAAAGAGTGTCCACTTAGCCTTTTTTCTTGGGTCAAAAAGAGTGTCCACTTATCAAATCAAGAAAGAATTAACCCTATTTTTACAAATTTGCCCCTATTAAGCGCTATGTGATCAAATCCCAATACCTATTTAATTAGGGCAGTTTAGTCAAATTACCTATTTTTTCTAGGAGATAGTATTTTCTTAAGGGGTGTGCAAATGGTTCAATGGACACTCTTTTTGATCCGGAGGGAGTACTTTCTAATTTTCGGTAACTCTTTTTTGATAAAGTAATAAAATTTCATAAAAAGGGACAAAATACACCCGAATACCAGAAGCATACCAAAAGTAAAAAACCTTACAAAAAATTATGGTTTTCTACTAATAGGAGTCAAAGAGCAGCTGACCCGTTTTGGTCCCTTGGTGGCATCAGGCCACCAAGCCTCATGGTTAGAGGTGGAGGGCCCTTTCCACTTGGCGATTTTCCCGTCTTGTACTTTCTATTTTTAATTAACCAAAAGAGCAAAAGTTGCTTGAAAATATGATAAAGTAGTTAAAATATCAACTGAAAAAAAAATATTCCACTAAAAGAACAAACTAGTCAAAGTTGTGGAATTTAGAACAGGATTTAGGGGAAAAAAAAAGTTCAAAGGAAAAAACTGAATGTTAGGTTGTTTGCATATTCCAGGAGACGTTTCCAGTTCTCTTTCTATTCTTTTCCTAAAACATAATGTAAATTTCAGAACTCTAACAGGTGTCGCGTTTATAATATCTCTGTCATATCCTCGCATGACATTCCTTGTGTCATTATTCAGCAAATAACAATCCCTACAATAATATTCACCTCATAGCAATCCCGCATCATTATTCACCGAATATATACTATACAACAATTTCACAACTAGTATGTGAACCAAATGATCCCAAAATAATTTGCAGTTTAAAAAAAAAAATAAAGATTTTCCAAAATAGGAATTCTCTAAATTCCAGTTATCCCTATGCAGATATAAAACTCTTCAAACTGAAAATGGTCCTGATAACAAATGGCCTAATGGAAGAGTGTCAACAATGACAACACCTAGTTGATATTGGAATCCTTTGCTTTTCCATCCTTTGCTTTTCCATTCTGTCCCATTCTTAGCTAAGTTTTGCATTAATAGTCGACAGATACAACTTTTCACCATGTGGTTTTAGGTCTTGTCATCAATCATCACCACCTTCAATCATCATTTCGTCACACCAATGGACCAAAGCACGCAAAGGTCTAGTAAGACATGTTTAAACAGTCTGAGGCATTTCATTTTCTCATTTATGTGTGCTACAATGCGATTATTAGTTTTGTCCAATCTCATACAACTACAGAACAATATTAACATTGTAGGGGTAAGGATTACACCCCACCCTCCCTAGACCCCACTTGTAGGACCACACTGGGTATATTGTTGTTGAGGTTTCATCAATCGGATGTGTTGATCCTTAGAGACCGAACATTCACTCTCATGTGACATTGTTAATGTTCTAAATTTTCTGATTAATCAAGGCAAAAGGAAATAAAAATAATAAGGAATAAATTAAGTAACTCAAACGTCTCAAAATCATACACAAGGCTTGCTCCAAAGCACACAAAATTATTCAGACCACAGACATCATAGGAAGGCTTATGCTGCCAACTACTTTTGCCAGGAAACGTATATGATCTAGGATATGCATTTATCCCTATCACATTATCCCTATCACATTACGCCGAAAAAGAATAATATATAGCCCTTGCGCATCAGGCATTACATCTTTTACGTTAGAACAAGGAAAAAGTGGAAAAATCAGAATAAATTAAGCAACCTGCTTTGCTTCTTGAGTACCATCTGAAATTGCTCCTGAGCTCTGCGAGTCATCTTTTCAATATTTTTCTACATTAGCAATTAGATACAAAAGATTAGCTTCATTCACAAAATGCTACATTTACATGACAGTAAAACATAATATACTGGCTATTCAGAAAAGATCACCTGTAACACAGTTGCAGTTTCTAATGCTACAGCAGGGCTAACAGCGCTGCTCCTTTTCATAAATTCTAAAAACCGGTCATAGGTTTCCCTGAAAACCTGTCAAGTAATTTCGAAAGATAAGTGATTTTAAATTGTTTGATATTCACATGCACTGACCACAAAAACAAAATAAAAGAGACAATAACAACCTTGACATGAGAACCAACACAATGCCTATGCAAAATTGTGAATTGGAGATGGAATCCAACACATAATTATTATTATTTTATGCATGTTATTTTTCTTGGAACAAGTATGTCTCAATCTGCCAGAGATGACAGGGAAGAAAATCAGTTTAACAAAGGGGACAAAGAGATGCATCATTTACTGTTTGTTCACAATATCCACTCCGCTGTCCATACTAAGTAGGCGTTTGTCCATGCAATTTGGAGCTCAATTTGAAGTTTTCATTTGAAATCGGCGTTTGTTTATGACATTTGAACAAAACTTCAACTTCAATTTCAAATCCCAAATTCTCCTAAAAGTAGGATTTCAATTCCAAATTTGTGCTTTCAATTTTTTTAAAATTTAAAACTTGACCCATAAGTTTATAGTTTATAAAAAGGACCCATAATTTTAAATTTTATAAAAAAAGACTAATGTTCGATGTGAAGAGATTGTATGTATCATGTGGGAATATTATATTAATGAATAGTTAGTCACTACTATTGTTGATATATTGGTGCTGAGTTTTTGTTTATATACAAGTTGTTACCCATTCAAAAAAAAAAATTAATGTTGATTTATTGGACCATTGGATCTTTGTAAAATTATGTGTATTTGAAAATTTGTAATAGCATGTAATTGCAAGCATTTATTTATAAAAGGAACATGGAGATACGCAATTTATTAATGCGGCACCTTAGGATATTCCGATACCTTGTTTATGAACTATGGTTTGTTCATCTGGAAAGAATGTATAAGAATTGGGGAAATTTTGATAGTTTTCACAAATTGTGGGGTTTTCATGTTTATGAGAAAAAAATACAACTTTTGAGATCCAAACTGCATGTCCAAACAAAATTTCAACCTCAAAGCAACCTATATTTTAATCAATGATTTCAGATCGTGGCCAAAAGGGCCCTAATACTATTGCAAAACTAAAATTCCTTTTTTCTTTCCCAATCAGTTCTTAATGATAAACAGAAGTAAATTCAAAAGAAAAAGCACCCAAGGGGATACCACCCATATACAAAGAATAGACAAGATCCCAATTAATTTACGAGAGATCTTATATCATAATTTCCAGTCATCTGACTATATGTTTCAATATGTTAAGATTACTTCATCTTTTGCATAACGAATTAAGAGCCATACTTAACTAGGTTAACAGTTTAGACACCAATAATAGCAATTCCGAAAGAGGTTCCATATAAGATGAAACCTCTTATGTAATGCCGAGGTGGTTCAAATTCAGTAGTTGAGACACATAATACTATAATTTTTGAAGGTAAATTTAAAGAAGCGTGAGATTATAAAACGGACAAGGTGGAGAACATAGAACAGATGACTGGTATCGTCAGGTGTAACTAGGATCGCTTGCTACAACTTAGGATTTACTTACAGCTAAGCGCAACCCTCAAAGATTCTGCATTTCAGAAACCACCAACAGAGTAAAGAAAAAACTAGCAGAATGACCAAAGATATTTACAGGAAGGGGTAAAGACTCAGATCCCTCATTTATTTTTGGTGCACGAACGTAGTTCCTGGTTGTATAGAGGATTGGGTGTCCTTTGTAGAGAGCCATATCTTTTTGTAGGTTCTTTACTTTTTGGTATACCAGAGGTATACGGCCTATTTTAGCCTTGTTGATTAATGAAACTACTTTATCAAAAAAAAAAAGGGAAAGCGGAAACGAAATTTAATTTGATTAAGTGTAACATTATCTAGCCTCTATACCTACTGCTTATGTTATTTATGACTATACCAGCTAATGTGAAGAAATACCATCTCATAAAGTAGAATGTGCTAAAATCACTCATAAAGGGGCTGGGGTTCATATTATACAGGTTTTCAATAGAGCCTAAGTGAACAAATGAATTTAGAGATTTCGTTTGGAGGACTAACGACACTTTATGGAGAATATCATCATTGACATGATTGGGGCACAACAAAGAGGCTGGAAGAAACCATATACCCGGACCAAATGGAGTAGCCTTTTGTGGAGAAGCATCATGAATATATGGGATAATTGTTACAGACATGTCTAGTATAAAGAGGGAGATGACACTAGAATTAGCTTTTTGGAGACAGAGGTTCTGCGAAGATGCCTCCTCATGCAATGCATTCCCTGCCATACATGGTATTTCGCCAGAAGACGAAATCAATCGTCCACATATGCAGATAGCAGGAAGGAAGAGTTCTGTGGGACCAAAAAATTCAGAAGAAATTTGCAGGCTGAGAGATGGAAGAACTTCACAACTTACTCGGGTTCCTCTACAAATAAAATATCTTGATTATGAACAACTGTAATTCGAAATGACAAGGACAAAGATTGATCTGAATGATCATCCATCCGACATAACTAAGAAGGAACGTGACAGACTTCTCTTACCTCTCAGTGTGGATTCCGAAAACACAAAACACACCAGCTTCTTTACATGGCCAACAGCATGCTAAGCTATCGTAAAGGCAGAATCTTGAGAAAAATAAAAAGATATATACACTAGCTGGAGTTTCATGAGCAGGGGGGTAGAAAGGTTGTTAATCATTTACCACATTTCCAGATTAGGTGTATAGTGTGGTACATCTAGTATACAGGATTTTTACTATTATATTAATGAAACTAAGTTTATCAAAACAATAAGATGGAGTAAAGCGCGTTGAGGGAGGCCAATACAGTCAATAGTGGACCACGACCAACAAAACATAAAGCAATATAGTGGCTAAGAAAGTTCTCAACTGGGCTGTCAAACAATCATACGTCCCTGCTGCCTCTAGTACCAAGACAAAGAAAACAGTAATAAAAGTGAGGAAGGGCTGACATCCACATCTACATCCTTATCCATTCTTCTTTTTCTAGACCCAGAGAATTCATTAAGAGGAAAACTTTCAAGCATCAGAACAATATAGTATGTCACATAAAAAAAACCCAAGCAGGGATTCCACAACATTAATGCTCCTTTAACTCAAATCCAATCAACTGAAATCTCGACCACATGGCAGTAGTCATGACAAAAGAAAATTCCATTTAAAATCACATAACCTTTACCCCATCAATAGTATCCAGCAATTCTAGGGTGACAAATATAAGAAGGAACCTTAAATTCTGAAACCACATCTATCAATTAAACTCTGAGAATGAAATCTCAAAAGTTTAAACATATTAAATTAAATAATCTTCTATTATATTAAAATCATGAACTCCCTAACTTGAAAGTTAAATTACATAAATACCCCAACCCATTTAATTATAAGATAAAATTACCTAATTACCCTTACTAAAAAATTAGTTACCAAACTCATTAAAAAAAGCCCCGGCCAAAGAGCCGCAAACCCTTCATATTCCTTCATTAAACATCACAACCTTTCAAACAGTCTTTATCTTTTTACGAAGGAAAGCAAAACCGCACTTCACAAATAAGTTTCCCACAAAGATTGGATGGATTATGCTGCTAGATTGGATAAATGATGTACCTGATCAATATCTTTCTTTTTCATGATTTAATTCAGTGGATTTAAGATCTTATCATCCCAACATGAGGAATACACTCAACATGGTTTGGTTATAAAACAAGGCAACCTCCACTTTTGACAAAGAACGCATAAAGCATACAGCATTTTGATGATTTTACTTTTGCAAATTTATGAAGAAGACGTATCAAGTTGTTGATTTCTTGTAACGACCCGTTTCGTCGTTATAGCGTTTTTTACCCTTTTATCCCCGTTGACCCTTCCCCGAGCCCTATGTGTACGATTTGGACCCGCGGGGATGGGTGGTACAGTTACCGAGATGATCGGGCAAGGTTTGTGATGACTTGTGCGAATTAGAACTTTAAAGTGAAAAACGTTTGACCAATAGTTAACTTTTGGGTAAACTGACTTTTTTTGACCAATAGTTAACTTTTTGGGTAAACTGACTTTTTTCGGGAATCCGCCGATTCCGAGAGGTCCGGATGGTTGATTGTGACTTGATGAGATGTTCGGTTCGGTTCCCAAGGCATTTGGGAGTGTTTTGGGTTATTGGTTGGCCATTGGGTGTTGACCCGGTCAAATAGACCTCCGTTGGGAATTCCGAGACCACGAGTGAGTCCGTAGCGTGTTTTTATGTGTGAATGCATGTCTGGTTTGTATGTGGAGGTCTCGGGTGATTGTCGGATTTCGGGATTGGATTGGTGAAAAACCAGAAATTTTGGCGTCTGGTGTCCCCTGTAGCGGCACCAGATCCGCCATAGTGGACCCGCTATAGCGGGGTCTTGGTCCGCTATAGCGGAAAGTTGATATTCGATTGAGGCACCACAGTGGACTGGAATCCGCTGTGGCGGATGCGCAGTAACAACCCCGCAGTAGCGGACTCGTGACAGCTGCAACGGGGTAGCGTGTTTCCAGATTCATTAAATGCTAGGATAAAACCCTTAACTCTCTATCACTTCATTCATTACTTCCTAAGCATTCTTGAGGCAAATTGAAGAGTTCTTGGCTGATTCTTCTTTGTGGTAAGTCTCCTAACCTAGCATTCATTATTTTAACCTTCCTAAGCTTGAATCCATGCTAGAAATCCATTAGAATCTAAGAGGAAAGATGGGTTTTGATGATAACTTCTTGAAATGAGTTCTCGTCTTTCTAAATGGAAATTGTTGGTTGGTTTGACTAATCTAATCATTGGATTTGATGATTTCATAGCTAATAGGCTTGAATCTTCTATTTACGTTGAATTATTTGAATGTTGAAAAATTAGGGTTCATACCCAAATTGGGGGTTTTCACTTGAATCTCGAAATTGATCCATTCTTGACTTATTTTAGCAATTGATTAGTAGGATTAAACTCCTAGAACGTTGAATTGCATATTTCACTATCAAAATGACCATTTTACCCTTGTAGGCCCGTTTCCCCTTTCTCCATAGTTGAATTTGATTCGAAAGATAAATATAGCAATATAGGTGTTGTTCTTCATTATTTCTAATATAGAATTCGAATTTTCTTAGACTTTGAGTATTTGGAGGCGCTACAAAAGGGCAAAGCAAAGGTGTGATTGTTCTTGGCTCCTGCTCAGCTACCAGGTAGGTTACGATTTACCTTATGGTTAGACTTCGGTTAGCGAAGCATATGCAGAGTTAGTGATTGTTGGAGAAAGCATGTACACCTTCGGGTAAGAAGTTAGGATGGATTACTTAGGTTGGTATTGTTGTTTGATTGTGGCTTGTTGCCTTGTTGTCATCTATTGGCTTGTTGCCACGTGTGTGATACTAGACTTGATGATTAGTTGATGATTAGTTGTTTTATCATGATTGTCAAACCGCATCTCTCATATGTTGGGTATTGTCTTGTAAAGAGGAAGGCTACGATATTGAGAGTGTTATTGTGATATGTGTCCATGTGTGACATGATTTGGCATTGATATACTCTTGTTGACTTTGATATCATGCATGCACTCCCACTTGCATATTGGGACCGGGTTGCACGTTCCGCAACATTTATTTGGATCGGGTTGCACGTTTAAATATATATTGAATTTGGGTTGCACGTTCCACGAGATATTGGATCGGGCCGTGCGCCGCGGCGGTACATGACTCGCGGGTCCCCGTGGGTCGCTGACTATCGAGGCGTGGAGGTATTCCGCCCGGAGCGTGTGTGTATCATTGCATTGCATTGCATTGCATTCATATTTACATATTCATATTGTTGGATTTGGACTTTGTCTTTGTAATTGTGGTGACATTCGGACTTGGTATTTCGTGATTGTGATTCCGATCTTGTACAGTGTTGGTTGTACTTGTTTATCTTGGACAGTGTTGGTTGTACTTGTTTATCTGGGACAGTGTTGGTTGTACTTGTTTATCTTGGACAGTGTTGGTGGTACTTGTTTGTGAGCAAGTCTGTCTCTTACTTATATATATGTTGGCTACCTGTTGTCGGCCTATGATGTCTACTCAGTACATGTTGTTGTGCGATTCTACCTTTGCATTCTTTTATGAGTGCGAGTACGTGTTGGATCGACTTCTTCTCCTCGAGACGGACTCCCGAGGCATTGTTGACGAGCATCTAGTGTGAGCACATGGCCAGATCCGCAACCCGGATGACTCCTTTCATTTTACTTGTCTTATTCGCTATTTTTGAGAAAGTATTTCATTTTGAGACTATGTATTCAGACTTTTAGTTATGTAATGGCTCTTGTACGGCCTAGATCAGATTTTGGGATTATGTATTACTTCCGCACTCTTTTTACTTATTTATGTAAGACTTGTTAGATAAATATGTTGGGTGGGTTACTTTATTGTTATTCGAATATTGGTTAAGAGACGGGTTCGCCTACCAGGTGGGAAAAAAGGTAGGTGCCCGCACGTTCCTCGATTTGGGACGTGACATTTCTCTTCTTCACCTTTATACCTTCAAGAAAGTGGCGATAAAAGCGGGTTCTACTTTCTGAACTCTCTTTAATTTCCACCCTTTTGAAGTTTAATTTACATAAGACAACTATAGGGTAGAACCCAGTGGCGGGCCAGAAAATTAACTAAGGGTGTTCAAATTTATAAAGTAAACATTTTTATCAGTGGGTGCCTAAAATTTTTTAAATCAAACTACATAATATTTTATTTCGCCATTTTGCTTTGTAGTTTTTCCTCAAATCATTATCCAAATATTAAATTTAAAATGTGTTTTTGGGTTTTCAGTGAAAAATCAGTCAAAGAAAATCACTCAAGGGAGTCAAATAAAAAAAATCACCAGACACAAGTTAACTCGGCGTTTGGACATGCTGTTTGAAACCATGAGATGAAACCAGCGGTTGGACATGCATTTCATCTCATGGTTTCAAACCATGGTTTCAAAAATTTTAAATATAAAATTTGACCCATAAGTTTATAATATATATATAAAAAAAAGACCTATAAGTTGGTAAATATTTTTAACAATTACTCCCACCAACCATTTACTAACCTCATTAACTTCCACCAACCTTTATTTACGTCTACCATGTGGAAGGATTATATTAAAGAGTAGTTACATTACTATTCATGTTAAAATTTTCGTTTTTATTGAACTAAAGTTTGATCAATTGATGTTGTATTTTTTAAAAAGACCTTCTAATAGTGTATTAATTTTGTTATGAACTATGACTTGCTCATCTGGTAAGATTGTATAAGAATAGGGAATGTTTTGATAGTTTTCACAACTTATGGGATTTTTATATCTATAAGAGAAAATACAACTTAAGATATCCAAATTACATGTCCAATCGTGGTTTCAAATCATGGTTTGAACCATGTCCAAACAGCTCCTAAGAAAAAGTTGGAAGATAACAAAAGAGAAATAAAAAAAAAGATAACGAAGAAGCATGAACCAGTTATCCAACTTCGGCAACGTCCGACGGGTGAAGACGACGAGGTTTAAACAAATTTCTCGGAGTAATTTAAAAGCAATTCAAGTGAACTTGTTTTTAAATAAAGTTAGTAAAATTATCTACGCTTCATATGGTGTGAAAAACATCAATAAATTTAGTCGGGATATTTTCAAGCATATGGATATAATAATTTATTAGTAAAATCACAAATATAAACATTCTTATTAGAATTATAGTTTACATTGAACTGCAATTTTTCACAATTAAATTTTCTTATAAAATGATAATAATATTTTTAAAAAGCAAAAATTTCACTTTTATATGTGTTGGGAAGAATTTAATATATGATTATATTAATTTAACTATATGAATAGTTAATGTATTTATGTATTCAAGAAGATCTGAGTGAAAGATTTTTTGTTTTATCTCTTTAATGATATTTTATGACTAATAGTTAGAACGAATTTTAAAAAAGAATAAAAGTCAAAGAGGAAAAGATAAATTTGTCTTTGAGTGGAGATCCAAGTTGACAGCTTTTTACCGAGTAATTCCAAAGATACTCAATGCTGGTTAAACAACCTTTGTATTCAATTTAAAAGTTACAGAAAAGTATGCCTATAGTGGGACTTGACCTCACGACGCGAGCCTCTGTATTCAATTTAAAAGTTAAAAAGAATGCTTCAGGGGCGAATTGAACCCGCGAAGTGAGCCTCATTTTGAACACCCTTTACAGCTGAACCAAGGCGCTCGGTTGCTCAAAGGGTGTTCATTGAATATGATATCCGTGAAAAAACAGTATTTGACCTATATACACGATGCAATTTTCCGGGGAAGGGTGTTCATTAGACCACCCTTGGTAAGGTGTAGCTCCGCCCCTGGTAGAACCTGATCTCATAATATATATTGAGTCTTGCATGCATATTATGATTAGAAATAACTAAGGTTATATTGTGTCTTGCATCATATTAACAAGTCTCTTGGAAGAAATCAATTGTGCCTTTTAGTTGGTTCAATACTTAGGCGGGGAGTCTTCTGAAGAAAACAAAAAGGTTTTGTTGAGTGTCTCCTACTAATTAAATGTTGACAGATCTTCTCATGAAACTCTAATTAGTTGACAAGATAATGAAACTAATAGAAGCATGGGACTATTACCATTTCAAAAGAGATAATCTTGAATAACATATATTTTTCATGTGAATGTCAGTTGTTATTGAAAATTTATCTTCTAAGAATTTAAAGACAAAATAGGCAAGAATTATAAAGGAAATGTTAAAATATAAACTATTTCTCCAGTATGCAATACATACTCAAGGAATAAGGGTGATAGTAATATTAATATTCGTTTAAAGTCACATATTCGATTATATGCACTGATTTTTCACAACAAGAAGATGTTTGGCTCAATGCTAGCATTAATATTTCACAACGAGAAGCTGAACTTTATTCCTAACAGTCTCACAACATAAAGTGGGGTGGTCAAACAACTAAGGAACACCCCGGATTAGAGTGTAAATTATATTGAACCCAATAAATAAAGTGATTAACTCGATTCATTCATCATTGTAAATGAATTGAGAAATTTTTTGTATACTTATTTAAGATATTCTTTTTAATTTTCACTTAATTTTTAAAGCATGCATCATGGTTAAAGTCTAAATTATTTTGAATAGAAATTTTATGTTAATAGTTGTAAGACCACGTGCAACGCACGTGTCGTGTTACTAGTAAATATTCATATTACATGGAATTAAGTTACCTATATGCCAAACATTTCAAAATCTTCCAACTTGCAAAGTTTTTTGACAGACAATGCAAAATGAACAGAAACTTTCACATGCATCAGAACAAACAGGCAGGAAACGAAAGCATAACCCAATACCGTGACATCGCAAGAAGAGATTCTTGCAGATAGACGCCAGTCAACATTTTCCCCAGAAGGTGCTTGTATGAAACTAGCTTCTAGAGCATTCACTTTCTGCTCGCTAACAACACTCTGCACAGAAATACTTCCGCTAATCAGTCAACTGCTCGTATGTATAGCAAAAAAACAAATATATCAACAACGACGCATCAATTCCTAATTAATTGGTGTCAGCTATATAACCGTCTATATCCATTCCACCCTACTCACGTTAGTGCGTACTTAGATGGGCACGTCCCAACAAATTCAGCACTCAAGGAATTTATCATAATTTATTTATTTTAGCAGAAAAAAGAACAATTACATTTAAATATTTACTGCTGGTGCATTCCTGTGATGCCATGTACCAATTTATGAGGACTTATTTGCTTCCGCTTTCTTGTCTTTTTTGTGCTGTTCAAAGGGCAGCCCGGCGCATAAAGCTCGCACTATGCGCGGGGTCCTCAGAATTAAATCATATAATTTCAGATCATTTCGATAATAGAACTAACACAAGGTTATTTCAATGGAGTTGCCTCTGTTTGGGAGCAAATTACTGACAGCATTCTGTTTGCAGTACAATCACTAATAATAACCGAGTTTACAGCACAAAAACATATTAAAGAAAACTCTTCTGAGGTTCACGGATTAAGGGGCCGTTTGACCATGCAATTTGGACTTCAAATTTGAAATTTTCATTTCAAATGCCAAATTCACCTAAAAGGTAGAATTTCAGTTCTAAGTTTGTGATTTCATTTTTAAAAAAACATTGAAACTGACCCACTAGTTTATTTTTTGTAGAAAAAGACCCATAATTTTAAATTTTGCCAAAAAAAAAAACCCATGCTTAACGTGAAAAGATGGTCTGTACAATGCGGGAGGATTATATTAAATAATAGCTAGTTACTACTATTATTGATTTCTTGAATCAATGGATCTTTGCAAAATTATGTGTATTTGAAAGTTTGTAATAGCATGTAATTACAAAGCAAGCATTTATTTATAGAAAGGAGCACGGAGATATGTGATTTATTAATGTGGCGCCATACGATATTCCGATACCTTGTTTATGAGCCATAGTTTGCCCATTTGCTAAGATTGTATAAGAGTTGGGTAAGTTTTGATGATTTTTACAAATTGTGGGTTTTCATTGAGAAAAAAATACAACTTTGAAATCCAAATTGCATGTCCAAACAAAATTTCAACTTCAAATCAACCTCTAACCAAATCAATGATTTCAAATTCATGTCCAACCGCCTACTAAAGAAATGATGCAATTCATTTCAATCAAAGTGTATCTATTTCTCCTTTTCTAATACGCCTAAGTCCTAACTGAATACTAAGAACAAGAATATATTTCCATGTTAACATTTCTACATAAGAGTTCTAACCCTAAACCATTTTAACTCAAACATGCAAGCTCTAAAACACAAATACCATAATAAAATGTGCAAGTGCAAATTCATGCTCAAGTCAAGCGAAGACTCTAGCACCGGAGTGTGTGGCCAGACACCATGGTTCGAATCCAGCAGCGGTAAAAAACAATAGATGATTTTTTTTTCCATCTCTATATCAAGCCTTGGTGGACAGTGTGACCCAGTGCATGTGTTTATCAAAGATAGCAGGTAAATGGTGGATTAATCGAGGAGCACGCAGGCTAGCCAGACACCACCAGTGGGGAAAAAGATCCAGGATTATATATGCAAAAAGGGTAACTTCTTTTTACAAAACTTTATATAACAATTATAAGATATCTGGCATTACAAAACATAATACAGAGAAAACTTCACAATGAGAATTGGGTAAGGAACCTAAATAACAAGTGAACTACAGCTAGAGGATTGGAAAGGAACTTGAGTACCAAATATCTCCAGCTTTATCAGAGGTAGCATCAGCCACGGGATCTAGTAAAACATTCTAATCACATCATGACTCGAAAAGAAGAGGCAACTAAAAGGCTATACAGACACCTTATGCTGTACTTTAGATTCACATATACAGTTAACTATGACCATTCAGAAAAATGAAATTTAAAAAGGCACAGACCTGGGCAAGGGAACCCTCAGGAGCGGACAATCCATAAAATTTCAGTGTCAGATCGCAGTGGGAGTTTCGATGCTTTATCTTTGTGGACACACAGAGATTTTCAAATCTACCGCCAACAATCTCTGTATGATCTATATCAATTATCCTTGCAGCTGCCCTACTGATAGAAACATTTAACAAATACTGGATCATATTTTCCTTTCCATACTGCAGCACCGATTCCTCCTCTGGCTGGTAACTAAGTAATTTATTGATTGCCTGCCATTCCTCCCGAGTCAATTGGTCCTCTGCTTCTTCAGAAGTGTCCCCTGCAGACACATCTGCAGTAGCTGTACTCCTAAAGTTACAAGCAAAAAAAATCTAAATGTGTCAACGATAACTAAGATAACATTGGGAAAAGATCAGTCACAAAGAGCAACAAATACAGAACAGTTAAACATAAAATACAAAATTGTTTATGACCAACCATCCAAAAGAAAACCAGCTTCTCTTTCTAAGCATTCTTTGTTCAGCTGCCTCCTTTGATTTCAAAGATTCAACCTTTGCATGAGCAAGAAACCTAGAAGACAATCCACCAAATCATGAAATGTTATCATTAATTGAACTGAATACAATTTACGTTAAGTTTCAGAGCATTCAAGGATAAAACAATATGGTGAATACAAGAGGTCTGAAAGAAGGCAAGGATTCAGAAGGCTGAGAACTGATTTTTGGGTTGTACATCAAAAGGCAATAATTTGCAAAGGGAGTATCACCATTGGCACCAACATTCCAATTTAAGAAATCCTCTAGCATAAATAAGCAAGCTTCTTATATGTTGATTAGCAATTTAACAATATATCTTAAAAAGAATCAAGTTTGAGATCCCGATATGCAACTCTATCAAGAGAAAGGAGATCTGTTTTGTTCTTCTCATGAATGCTGCCAAACATTATACTCCATAATGTTCAGAACGGAACTTCAATACATATATCCAATTATCTATCCAAAAAGTAAGACTTTCTTCACACAAAAACAAAAGGATTTTTCACACCAGCTTCTCAACTCCTTCAACCACTCTTCTATTCCTCTCGTCAGATCATCCAATATATGCACAAAGGTGCTAGGCTTCAAACGTTTTTTTCTCGCCCCCTTTTGTCCAACCTCCAAGCTGCTACAGTCAAGTCTTGGCCTTATAAGGCCCTAAGACCGCCCCTCTCTCTTCCTTATAATTTGGTCCACAACTTTCAGGTAGGTGCATCACCTACTTCTCACTTATTTACACAACTAGGTTAATAATTCCCTGTGCCACTATTCCAGGAAGTTCTCAAGAAATGTTAAACAATGAGAATAACGTTCTTTAATACCAACATGAACTCAAAGTGAAGGAACAAATGGTATATGTCCTCCGCACCCTTCTCTTACATGCAACACCACATATCCCCTCCTTAAATTGTGCATCCCATGCAACACACCTAGCAAATAAAGCTACTTTTGTAGAGCAACCATCTCCAAAGATCTCTCTACGTGAGGTTGCCATCTTACTTTCTTATCAAGCAAATATAGAGCCTGTTTGGATTGGCTTATTTTAGGTGCTTTTACGCCAAAATAACTTTTAAGCACTTTTGTAGTGTTTGGGTAAAATAAAAAAGTGCTTTTAAGCACTTGTTTTTAAGCAAAAATGACAAAAATAAGCCATAAGCTAGAATACATAACTTAAGGCTTTTGGCTTGTAAGTCAAAAGCCATAAGCCCATGCAAACGGGCTCATAATAGGACTTCACAAAGAAAGATTGTCACTGGCCCTCTCCATTACAAGGGGCATATTGCTTTGACATTTTAATGTAGGTTCATGTATGTCAATGCTTTCGATCAAATCGTGGCCAAATTGGCTTGGATCAGCTACATGAATATTTGATTCCATCTGCTAAGCCTATTCTCTACATGCACCCTTATTTCCATCTGCGTAGCTTATTCTCCTAGTGCAGCAGCAACCAGTAGATTGGAATCCACCAAAGAAAACGAATAGGTAGAGAAACCACAGACCAACTCGACACTAACATATTTTATGAAGAAGATACTTTACTACTCACGTTTCCAAGAATATGTCTCCTAAACAATATATCCTAAGATGTTTCATAAATATCCTTCACAAGTAAATCCACTATCACCGTCTTTATATTTACTACTGAATATAAGTAGGAACCAACTCCCTGCACCACATTGAGCCGAACGTGTGTGATTTCCATTTCCAAGCATGAACCAATATATTTTGAGAAGCCATTTACTCCCATCATGATTCGTGTCCATAGAGGAACCTTGTGCGGAGGGTTTCTATGTTTAGGTCACTTTGAATGAGCTGTGACAGCTCTTTCATGCACCGTTGAGGACTTAATGTTTTCTGTACATTTTTGGAGCATGTCTGACATTCCAACTAATGTAAATGGCCAATTGCTCTTTTTAGAGAATTAGACTTTTATTTGAAGTTTGTTATGACTGTATACATGTGTACGTGGATTTCTATTCTTCTGCTAAAAAATTGAACCTCCGCTCTCACTCCCACCCCCAAAATATGCAATAACTGAAAACAAAACAAAGAAACATTGTGGTATACTAAAAGCTAAGAAACCCCTATCAGCTTAGTGAGAATTTTACAGAAAGAGAATGGGGGGCACTAATAAAAGTCAATAAGAAGAAAGTTAATTACCAGTTATTCCAATATCAAGAAACATGAAAAATATTTAAAGCGTGCTGGAATAGGAAGAAAATTGTGTAACGTACCTCCACAATAAAATAACCTTAGGATCAAGATCTTTCTCAATGTTTCTGATCTCTGAGGTATCAACATTCGGCAGCTGTTGCAATGAATCAGAATATAATTGTACATAACGCCGACGCAGATGACATAGGGCCTGAATTTGGTCCCATGAGAATCTATAGCTGCAAAAGTGCACAACCAAACAAATATTTTGATCAAACAAACATGAAAATATAAACAACAGATCGACATAATTCATTTAAGACGGGAAAATCTAGGCAAAGATAAAGTGTCCTCAAAATGTTTGAAAAGCTTTCACCAATCAGGATTGACGAATCATGATTTTCTCTGAATAATCATTAGATAAAATCAATGTGGTGTCAAAATTACTTAGTATATAGACGTATATAGGGTCCTCCGCTTTCTATCACTCCCTATTTTACCATTTATATTTGAAAAAAAAATTCTCATTAAGCCAAAAGTAGAATTCAAACAAAACTACAAAAAGAGATCTCTTCATACTCCCCGGTCCCCATACCCCTTTATATTAACATAACCTATTTTATTTTTTTTACTACTGCAAACTGTCCCCAAAAAAGGTAGAACGGTGTTGTATTCCTATCTGCTCTGATTTTCCTTCCACTCTCTGGATCCTCCAAGTAACATCTGTCTATGCAACAAATCTAAATAGCAGCCAACTGGTCCAACTATCACCGGAAGGGCCACCGAAATCTGTATGATAGTCATCTATTTATCTCATCATGCCTTCTTCTTCTCTTTTTTCTTTTTGATGGATCCATAAACATGGCCAAAAACCGGCCATATACGGAGTATACCAAAAGGTAAAGCATCTACAAAAAGAAATGATCCTCTACAAACTCCACCCAATCTTCTATACAATTGGGGACTCTATGAGGGCACCAAAGAAAATAAGGGATCGGAGGCTACAAATGAGAAAAGCTCGACTCTACCCCTTCAAAAGCTCTACTATTTCTCTCTCTCCACACCACCCACATTGACGCTAGGGGAACCAAGTTCCATGACCTATGTCTTCTCCTCCTCCCGCTCTTCCAATTAAATATCAACTCTTTCACAATTCTTGACATAGCCCAAGAAGTACCAAACCACCTAAACATAGCCCACCATAACCTCATGGAAAGACCATAATGAAGAAGAAGATGATCCACGTGTTTGCCCACCTCCTTGCACATATAAAGAAGCAGACAACCTTCCACTTTCTAAGATTTTCCGCCGTCAAGATCACCCCTCTAGTAGCTAGCCAAGTGAAGAAACATGCCTTCTTCTTCACTAAGAAAATGTCAACAGTTCAAGTGACAGTTCGTGTATCACCTCCGATGAAAACTCAATTCTTCTAAATAATCACACGATTCCTTAATTTCTTCCATCTTGGTAAAGAAAGAGTTTTCAACTATTGTGAAAGGACTGATGTTGAAATTCCAATAAGCATTGACCCGTCCTTATGAATTAGTAGTCTACCCTTTGATGTCACCTCCTCGTCCACATCATTTCCTTTACAAAAGTCCCTTACTCTGTTCCCATTCTCAAGAGTTCTCACTGACATGAGTCGCAACCTTTGAGCACTAGCTGCCAGAAACTAGGGCTATGAAGTATCAAATCTGTCATCTCCAATCACAATGACTCTCTTACTCTCATAGTGCTTTATTTGGGCTTGGGTGAAAAAGGTCTATTTGGACAATCGGGTGGGACTATTTAGCTATGTTTCTGGATTGAGGCAATTGACCATTTTCTTCCTTGGTGTGCATTTGGCTTTGTTTTCATTTGTGGGTTTGGATTTGCTATGGGCTTATCATTAGAGTTGGTTTCTTAGTTAGTTTCATTTGTAAGGATTGAGACACCAATATTTTAGTGGGGTCCAGCTAGTCTGTTTATATAAACTTACGATGTGGGCTTAACTTTATTGGATTTTTCATTGTAAGGATCTAATTGTGTTTGGATCAATTTGTGACGCAAGATAAGCTGAAAGAATTTGGGGCTAGTTCAAGTTCTTGGTTGTTTCTCTTTCCTTTTGGCCCCTTTTATTGGGATTCTTTCTTGCCTGACACCTATCAAATGAATGTATGAGACTGCACTTTGGTCCCAAGACCCATCATTTTAGCTTAGTAGACAGCATACTTTCCTTTTAGGATTCCTTGCCTTTCGTCTTGACCTAACTACTATAGCCCAGCCATTATGTTGTGGACTACTTGGAAAAAATGTTAAATGCTTTGAAGGTGCAGAAGATAAAACAACAATATATTTTTGCTTTCGTTTTGGTTTAAAGAGGAAATGATTAGTGATACAGAATCTCTAGTTGACAAACTTGAGCAGATGTTAATTTGATGTGAAGCTGGATCATTCGGTCATCATTTCAAGCAAAATTTGTGCAACAATTTTCATACTCACCATTTTCTCAAAAAGATCATTTATGACCACCAAACACTTACCACATTTTCCTCTGCTGCAATCCTGCACGAGCAGCATAACGCCACCAAGTACTGACATCCTCTGAAACAGGTACCATTGGTCTCAAATGAGAAACTTCAATGTATGTCTTATATCTTGTAATGACCTCCATAAGTCTTATCCAATCATGATATTGAACCTGTAATGGTTGACATTTTTTGCACTCAATTATTTTTAGCAGACAACAGAAGTTTCTTTCTATTTTTTTTTCCTTCCATTTGATGTTGGGAAGGTAGTGGAGCTTCTCTATTTCACCAAGCAAACCAAAGAAAATGTACAAAAAAGAAAGAAAGAACTCTAAAGACACAACAACACTAAGAAGTTTCTTGAGTGCAAGGCACAAGTAAAGGGATGAATTAGATGGGATCAAGTCACAGTTTTCGGTTTTCGGGTAAAAATTTGATAATGGTCAGAGGTAGAAAACCCCAAACCTTTATTCATAGAAACAGTAGGTCTTCTAAACAAGAGAATGAAAGAAAAGTAGAAAAAATTAACGGCAACCCCTCCAAGCCAACATGACAATTACATCAGATAAGGTAGGCTCCAGATTCCTTGGATACCCTTGTTTATTCTTCTGTTAGGGGAAACTAAAGCAACTACTCAGGATTCAGAGAAAGAATCTTATGTCGGCTTTAGGGTAAAGGTTTAGGGAATTGATATAAATCGATGATAAAAGATAATGATTGAAGATGACAGAGAATAAGAACGTGAATAAAAAAGACTCAAGAGCTGTGTGGTTTATGGTACAAACAAAATTAACAGGGTGCCTCGAACCCTCGAAACACAGTAAAGGCGCTTGGGAGTGTGTGATGCAAAAGCGTGTCTAAATGCATTATATTTTTGACGGATTGCATTTCAATGGTCATTTCTTAAAATGCAGCAATAATCACAAAATATTTAGAAAAATTTTGCAACCAAACAAGGTGAAGGACTAGCACCTCATTAACTGTCAAAGATACATCACTGACGATCAGAGAAGCCATCTCAAAGGGAACATTAGGATCATTTCTTTCTTGATTTCCCAGTCGATGGTACTTGAGGACTCCATTAATTGGTGACACCAAGTAGTTGCGATCTTCAGCCCATCCAGATAAATTTCTACTGTTATTTGAAGGTTCATTAATACCATCTTCAAATATCTGAGCAACAAGAAGAGGATTAGAAAGGAGTAAAGAGAGAATACCATGGAAGTGGACATGAATCCTATCCAATGGCTAACATGAACATGCAAGTCACAGGCATTAGTGCACACTTCCTAACCATAGTCATAGGACGACAAAAAGTAAAAGGTGAATTATGAATGTACCTCAATCCATTCTTTTGGAGTCAGATCCTCCCATTTATTGTCCAACTTCCATTGCTTGCTGTTTGAATCATGGTACATGGCAAGCCTTTCAAGTTGCACCAACTATAAGTGGAAAAAATGCACTTAGTTCAGCAATCATGACCATCATCCTTTGCAAGTCTAAAAACACATTTATAATTGAAAACCAGGAAATCCAACCGCTTAAGGTAGGTAGCATGCTCCAACAAAAGCAACCACAAAATGTAGCCACTAAGTAGGGGAATCTAATGTCTGCTTTACCATCTACAAGGAAAAATACTATGTTCTCAAATAATAGAGCACAAAACAAGATAAACCTTATGTAAGAAATCTAAGAAAAATGAATGATAGATGAAGATTTTACTCATAGGATATAAACCGGATGGTTGAAGTGGAGAAGTGTTACCGGAGTATTATGTGATAGACTGACACCTACCAAAGTGAATGTTAAATTCTATAGAACAGCCATAAGACCGGCTATGTTACATGGTAGTGAATGTCGGGCTGCAAAAGTCCAACATATCCACAAGATAAGTGTTGTAGAGATGCAAATGCTAAGATGGATGTGTGGTCATACCAAACTAGATAAGATTAGAAATGATAACATTCGCCAGAAGGTGTAAGTAGCACGCATCGAAGATAAAATGCGAGGAGGTCACTTGAGATGGGTTGGACATGGTTTTTGTCGACCTACAGATGCACCAGACTATCGGTGTGGAACTATGGTAAGTAAGGATGTTAAAAGGGGACAGGGTAGACCTAAGATTACATGGAAGGAAGTTGTATTGAAAGACCTACAAATCCTTGATACTAAGGCCACAATGGAAGAAAAAGATTCATATAGGTGATATCTACTAGTTGAGGATAGGTTAGGTTTTAGAATTGTTAGAGAAACTCCATTATATATGAATCATTCAAAATATTAAAAGACCTTAAATGAAGAAGTGGGGACTCATATAGCCGGCCCCAACTTGTTTGGGACTGAGTCATAGTTGTTGTTTTTCCTTGATAAGGTAAATAATAACAACTGTGGGGAACCCCTTACACAAGCTGTAAACTAAACGGGAGAATCTATATCAGTTGTTGCTATTGTTGTTTCAAGTAAAAATGAAGCTTTAATGAATAAGCAAGTATTCTGAGATAGAAACAAGTAAACCACATCTGTGAGGCGGGTCTTCCCATCTCACTCAAGATCAGTCAATAGAATATCATGGAAGGGACTCGGGGATTCCTAAAGTTACCCAGAGTAATTCAGAAAACACGCTATCCAAGACCAACTGACCTATCTTTAAGCACGCTATCAAAGGCTAGAAATACATTAAGAGATGCCAATCAGTCATAGGAACACTATAGAAGACTATAGTGTATGTTCTAGAAACATATTAAGAGATCTCTTGAGAACTGAATCCCCTTGGATGATCGACTTCTATAGTCTTGTATGGGAAAACACAGCCTTATGAAATCTACTTTTTTATCATGATGCAGTACGTGTCAGCTTGCACACACATTTATTGATCCACCAGGTAGCTCCCTATGATCGACAAGTACATGGGACGATAATTCTGGAGACCAAAGCCAGAGTAAATGGGCTCATATTGAGCGTCATATATAGAATCTGAACCTGGGACCTCTAAGGTACCTACTCTGACGGCTCAACCACGCAGTCATCTTCTGGGAGAATTTTATCAAATCTACCTTTACTTTTGACCACTCAAATAAATTTAGAAATACACAGAAAGCTGGGTTAGATATATTGAATCCTTGCAATACAAGTATTTAAGTATTCCAAAAATCACGTTTTACATTGCCGGATAGCGTCTTGCTTGTGGTGGAAAATTTTGTGTTGGTAAGGTCTACAATGGATGATGTCAGACACAGTCAGAGAAGTGTTGTATAGCTGGTCTTTTAGTAGACAGAACAGAACACGTCGGGTGTGGGATGTTGCTCCATGAGCCCATATGTGACCAGTATGGAGAAAGAGAACTAGCCACTTATCCTTATTTCCTTTTGGTGTAACCTTGAGATTCCGGTAGGTATAGAAGATCGGGTGTCATTCGTAGATAACCACATGATTTTGTAAGGTTTTCTTTTTTGGTATTATCCTTGTATGCGGGAGTTTTTTGTGAGCATTGTTAGTAAAATCTTATTTACTTGATCAAAACAAAAAAGTATCCACAAAACACAAACTTCGATACCTTGGGTTCGTATGTCACTAATCCTGAGTTTGCAGCTCACTCCACAATTCAGTTACCCAATCAACCCACCAGATAAGTCTCCCTAAAATCCAATCTTAGATCCACGTCATCCCTAAGCACTTTCAAGAGTATTAGCTCGGACTTATTGATGCCGAGTGACGGCAATATTGCCACTTCTCTGAAAGTTCTCTTCTTCGGCGAAAAAATGCAAAGATAATTGAAATAAATCTAATCCTGTATTTGAATAAATAATTGTGCCAATCTATGAAATACTCTTGCTACTCTCCTTATGGCAATATGAAATACCTCTCTGTAAAGAGGAGAAGGAATAACAATATACCAAACCAGACAAAATTGGGATGCTCATGGACAACAATGCCAATTATAATATACAAATATTTTATTTCCCTCTGACCTTTAAGACAGATTATTACCATTTTATTGACCAGAAAGTCAGTTCTCCTGAAAAAGAGAAACAACATACCTTACGCAATTTATCCAAAGCACCACTTGTATCAAAGGTTTCATTCCCTTGTTCATCCATCGTAACTGCTGCAAGCTTTGCAAGAGTAACACCACAAGAAAATGGATGCCCAGGATTGCTAAATTTGTGGCCACCCATTATATGCAAAAGAAGAAAAGCAGACCAAGCTAAGAATGGAAGTTATAAATCAAAGTATCACAGTATTAAAAGACTAAATAATGGAGATATAATACAATCAAAGAAATAGTGAAACTAAACTCAGATTAGAAAGACATCAATAACTGACACAAACAAACCTGACAGAATCCTCATATCTGACATGGACATTGCTAATTGAAATCTTGAGATTTCCAATTATAGTACCAATTAATGACCCAAGCCAAGAATTTCCAGCAGGGGGCTGTTAATGGAAAGAGTACTATTAATTTTCAGGCAACTCAACACCTGATTCGCAAGCGGCGAATATCAAACAAAGATAAAGAATTTGCCGATGTAAGTAAATATTACAGAGAAATTAATCAGATACAGCAGTTGGATACAAATTCAAAGAATAAATCCAAAAGAGAGGATAAAAATGCTAGTCTTGGTGCAGATGTTCTTTATTCCTACCACGTTCATTTAAAGCTACTAACTATCATAGTGAAGAAAGCAACCACAGTGGTGCTCAAAGAATCATTATAATACGTTAAAAGGCAAAAGCCTTTTGACTTCCTTCGTTCCGGCCTCCACTCCCCAACCTTTTCAACATAACTGCTAGAAGAAATCATAGTTTGCTAATCACTGTCCTTCATTTCAGGTTCCAACACCACTAAAGTTGCTCAATGGTCAAGGGGCATTAGTAGGAAATACCAAACATACTGAGCCTTAGATCCCAGAGATTGACAATTTTGCAACGCATAATCAAATGATTTGCATCCTCTCGCATATTTAATATTGAAACGTGTAACAGCTTATAGGCATGCTCTTATTTTCATCAATATTTCAACTGTAAGAGTATCTTGGAGCTCTTTTTTTTTTTGGGGGGGGTGGGGGGGAGGTAATGGTGCCCAATCTACGAACTCCAAAAAGGGCCAATGTTACATCCCACAATACAAACAGAAGTATTAAGATGCATCAAATGACACAGAACGAGCACACAAAAAAATGTATGATGGCCAAGTGACATCCATTTATGAACCGAAAAGCACATGCCTAGACACATTTAACAACGTCAAACAGATTTTATTTAGAAGATGTTATTGCATTGGCTTTAATGGTAGAAGATATTATCCAATGTAAATTTTTTTGAAATGAGATTATCCAATGTAAATTGAAAAAAACGATAAATGGGAGGAGTCAGTGAAACATGAATGTCAACCATCAAAATCAATTCAACTTGTAAATAATAGGCAGAGTTTTAGAACATACACTTCCCAACTTTGATCTTGATAATGCCTCGAGGGTGGCTGATTCTGCTTCCTGCATGGTGTGCATTAAGCATCGATGTAAAAAGAGACTACTCAAGAATTAGTGTTATAAAAAGGTGTCGTTCAGAGATAAACTTAGGAAGTTAAAGTAAAGCTTAACCACACTGCAGACACTACAACGCAACCTTTTCTTAAATTTGGGGGAGGTGAGAGGGTAGATAAACAAAATTTCAGGGAGAAAAGGGGTAACCCCAGGAAAACATCATATAAAAATTATTATCCATCACATGTATCCATATTGCCAAGTATTCTGCAAAACAAAAGAATGTCAAAGGAGTTGCACAACTATTCCGATTCTTATCATACAACAGGCAAAAATGGAATGTAACATCCTTTCCTCTGTTCAATCATTTGTGCTTATTTATAAGAACGCCTAGTCACATAGTTATCCTCACCCTCCAACTACTCAGTTCCCACTTTTGTTTTCCAATAAACTTTTATATATCTGATTGTTCTTGTCACAATAAATCTGTGAACTTGCATCAATGAATTTCTCATCTGTTTTTCTTCCGTTCCCATGACAACCCTTAATATTCTCAGAACTTTTTAGATAGCAGTGGTATGATCCAGCATACGAATGAATACAGCAACCATTGATTCAAATCAATGTTAGATTCATCATTCCAGATAATTCAATCCCCATTACATCACAATTCTATGACTGTATCATTCTCTAGTCTTGTTCCCATGTTATCCAATCAACAGAAAACAATCAAGCTACTTTACACAACAATGTTTGAAAACTGAAAGCTTTTGTATGCATCCACAAGGCACTAGAGCTTGAAGGGTCAAAACCCGTTCACATTAAAAAGTTGGTAGTCTTTAAAAGCTAAGGGAGTCTTTAAAAAGTTGGTAGTCTTTAAAGAAGCCAAGGGATTCTTTAAAAAAGTTGGTAGTCTTTAAAGTTGCTATTCCTCAAGGGTACAAAATCCTTCTCTACTCCATCAAAATCTCTCATATTTCACTCCATATGGTCCACATAAGTGCCAGAGGAGCAACACCCACTACCTTGCTGCTTCTCTTCAGTCTTCTAAAAGTCCAACTAAACATTATTTCTTTCCATGTGCCAGGCATCACCAACTCAATCTCAAACCATCTCAGAATCTCACACCACAAGCAACATGCTATAAATAATATAAGAGGGGGTGATTCACATCTTCTCCTGAGTTTTTGCACATGAAACACCTATTGATACAAGTCATGTTCCTCTACCTCAAATTTTCTGCCGTCATGATCATCTCTTTTGCAGCTAGCCAAGTGGAAAACACACCTTCCTCGGTGCCCTAGAGATCCATATTGAGATATGTGGAAATGCTAACTCCTCCCTGATCAGAAGCTTCTCATAACAGGACTTCAGAGAAAAGACGTCGTTATCCCCCACCCCTCATCTCCATACATCATGGCTATCTGGTGTTGTTCTTCAATTATAAAGCAATTCAACCAAACATTAAAATTCGGCAAACTCTCAATCTTGCATACTCCTCCTAAACCTCAAAGCCAATGTACTTCTACCTCTTGCAAACTCCATAGTCATTGAACCGACATCCCTTTTTAAATGAGATTTTATACATGTTTGGAAATGTGATGCTCAAGAAATGAATGCTCTACAGGTCAACAATACTTGGGAGGTGAAAAGTAAAAAGCAAGATGTTGTCGCCAGATTTAGTGGAGAAGCAGAATATCGAGTTATGGTGCTTACTACTTCTGAGCTTATCTGGTTAAAACAATAGCTCCAGTTAAGGTGTGTAGAGGTCAAACAGATGAGGCTAATATGCCACAACCAAGCCGTCTTACCATTGCATCAAATCCTGTTTTTAATGAAGGGCAAAACATATGAAAGTGGACTGTATTTTATTAGACATAAGATTGATTCCAGAAGCGTAGCCACCATTTTTGTTAGCTTGAATGATCATGTTTGGCAGAAGTTCTTATTAAGACTCTCAGAGGACCTCAGATTGAATACATTTGGAGCTTATATATGTACGCTCTAGCTTGAGGGGAAGTGCTAAGATTTTTTTATGATTGGCATTAATTTGGATGATTTGATCTAGATTTAGGGATTTGATTAGGAATTTATTTTGTAAAAATTTATAAGCTTACCTAATGTGTGTACACTGTACTATAAATTTCCAACCAAGCTTGAGGAACGATCAAGCTACTTTATTCTCTCATTAACCCTTCTCTTTCTCATAAAGTAGGAGTAAGGAAGAGGGTGAACATGCATTCAAAATTTTTTGAACAATTGCCTCTCATCGCTGTCCAGGAAACAGCGGGAAGGTAGAGGTAAGGTCTGCGTACATACTACCCTCCCCAGACCCCACTTGTGGGATTACACCGGGTATGATGTTGTTGTTGTTGCATCTCATCGCTACACCAATAGCAGTTAATCCATCCCATTGCTTCAGTAATCAAACTGAAGGTTAATTTGACCCGTATCATCAGAATGAAAAATAAACATGTAGAAGTACTAGGTCAAACTAAATATATTTATGAGAAGAAGTCTAACTAAATATGAGCCTTTGACAATAATCAAAAGCATTTGATAAAGGATTGCATAAAACGAGCGTTCACCTCTATTTGTTGAAGTTTTGCCTCGAAAAGTTTTTTCCGGTCTTCTTCCTGATGAGAACAAAAATGTAAACATATATTAATTTTCTGCACCACTTAAAATTTTATGCTTTCTGAACATCAAAGATTTCAAAAATAATAAAGGCTGCCATACATCATTGCAATCAAATCAACAAATGTTGTGCGCGTCCTACCTTAAGAGACCTTCCATCATCAACAGGATGAGCTAAAATGAAGACTCTATCAATAAGAACAATGACGGGCTCCTTGCCAAGACTTTTCCAAGGAACCTGTATTCAGACAGAAAGTGATATTAAAAAGCAAAAAACATGAGATGTAACCGTCTAGGAAAAAAGCGACAGTTGTAAAAGCAAAATGATCCACGCACCTAATTTATAAATGCTTTTGTTACCATTTTGGTGTACATAAATGGTAAACTGGTAACTTAATAAAAAGATAAAACAACATAAAAAGCAAAACTTCTTTTGATCAGTGGTAACTTATATGGTCGGGGGAGTTTTAAGTCTCCCACACTGATTGAGGGAATAGGTTGTTGCGTGCTTATATGGTCTTGGCCTTGGGTAATTCGCACTCCATGAGCTAACCTTTTTTTGAAAATGGTAACAGTAACATTATCATTAAAAAAAAATCAGCACCCCATGAGCTAGCTTTTATAGTTGAATAAGACCCCAGGTCCATTTACTTTAACATATCAAAATGGTATATAAGATTCATAGTCCTAATACCTGGACATATGCAAATAAGTTTCCAACGAGTTTTGTATTGACAGAAAAGATAGGAAACCTCTCAAAGAAATCACAAATTAAGTACCCTCGGTGAGCACATCATAATTGTAATTACTAAGATTCATATAACCACAATTAAAATAAAATTGTGAGTAACTACAACAGGTAATAAAGCAGAAACAAACAGAACCTATAAGAAGCATGCATGAGAACTATAAACCACGAAATTCATAAAGGCATATTTATTAAGTAAAATAATTTAAACAAGGATGATTGACTTGCTAGAAAGTGACCAAAAAGTAACTGAAAAGAAATCAATTATCAAAATACCTTAAGAGTTATGGTTCCAACAAAACCAGCTTTGACAGTAACTGGTAGTTTCAGCGAATTCAAAGCCTCCGCCTTCAATTTCAAGTCCTTGAGAACCACATCACCTATAAAAAGAATGAAAGAAGATTGTAACAGGGGATACCAGCAGAAATTTAGGACGCGAAACCCCTTTTTGTTTTTGACAGATGAAGGTGAATTTATAAATAATTTAGCAGGCTACCACACAGTTCGGAGAAGCACAATAATGAGCCTTAAATTCACATAATATAAAATGTACTTTTCGGGGAAGGCTCAAAAAAGATGTTTTGTTAAGAAGTGTGCCATCCCCACTTGCAGCTTTTTGCAGTTGCAAAGAAGAACTCTTTTTAACAGGTAAATAAGATTTCATTAATAAAAAAGGCAAACTTGGTCGTATACAGGAAGTATACATGGAGAAACCTACAGAATATGGTTCTCCATGAAAGACACCCAGTCTTCTATACAAACCGGGATGGGTGCACCAAAAGAAAATAACGGATCAGATACAACTCCTCAATTGAACAAAATTCATCTCGATCCCTTCAAAAGCTCTCCTATATCTCACTCTCCAAATGACCCACATCAAAGCAAAAGGAGACACCTTATGAGCCATGTGCCTTCTTCTCCTTCAGCTCTTCCAACTGAACAACTCCTTTACCGTTCTTGGCATTGTCCAAGAAAAAATCCCACCATCATCCTGTGGCTAGACTGTAATGTAGCAGAAGATTATCCACGTCCTCACCTGCTTCCTTGCATAGGAAACACCAACTAATGCATACGACCTTACGTTTCCTGGAACTGCTCCATCAGTTTACTATCCCTAGTTTATAGTTGTCTGATGTTAATCTTATCCCATTATATTATCTATAAATATATAATTAGGACTAGTTAGTTGGATATGCAATTTCATATTTAAAACTACAATTTTCTGGAGTCTTGTTCTCTCCATACGGACATCTTAATTGGTGTAATTGTGCTTAAGATTCTTGCATTATCTATTACCAATAAGTCGCAGTTTCTTATTCTAGTTCTTGTGTTCTCTATTCCCTGGTTACTATCAGTTTTGGTATCAAAGCAGTGCGATCAAACATGTTCAATACCAGATCTTCTAATTCTCAAGAAGACGCTCCCAATGTTGAAACTCTTGTCCAGCAATTATCTGTCGTAGCATCAAAACTAAATATGATTGATTTGCTGGCAACAGAAGTTGCTATATCGAAAGCCCAGACTGGCCTCACCCAACAAAAGGAAACCAGTCACAGAACCCTTAATGGAGGAAAATCCACTTGGCAAGAAGAGGAAGAAGACAATGATAGTCCAGCGTGGCCAAAAATTCCTTTCCGGAGGCCACACACAAAGATGGACTTTCTCAGATTTGAAGGAGGTGATCCCAGTGGATGGATTTGAAAGCAGAAAAGTATTTTTGCTATTATCAAACTCCAGAGGAACACAAAGTTGACATCGCAGCGATATATCTGAAAGGCGATGCTCTTGATCTCTTTGCTTTATTGGGAAGAGTTTGTTAAAGCATTGCAAGAAAATTATGGACCTGCAGAGTTCCAAAATCCGGACGAACATCTTTGTAGCATTCAGCAAATAGGTTTTGTACAGAAGTATTGACAAGAATTTGCTAAGCGTTTGTTTAGGTCACAAACTGGTCAGATCACTGTCTCTTAGGCTAAATTACTCGGACTCTTCATTTTCGCTGCCATAACCGTGTTGACACGACAGGGGTGTGGGTGTGGGATCCGTACCCAATTTGGTCAAACAAGTTTGGGTACTTTGACCAAAATCGATAGAGAAATTTGAGACAGGCAATGATTTCTGAAATCAAAACAAAAGCTAGGGCTATTGCAATGGCCATGTTACACCTCTATATCATTGCAATAGCCCTGTTACACCAAAAAAACTGAAGGAGATGCATCTATACTTAATAATAATTACACATTCAAACTTGCTCTCAAAATTCGTGCATTCTTTTCCTTCTAAACAGTCCACTATAATTTGGGCATATTTATTATAACTTTATTTTCAGATATTTGAATTATTTTTAGTTGAATCCCAGCACATGTATCCATACCTAGATCCGTACCCCCCGAATCTTAAGATTTAGATCATGAAGGATCCGACCTCTAGATCTGCACCCGTATCGGACACCCGCACCCGAGTCCGAGCAACTTAGCTCTTAGGAGTGTTCCTAAATGGGTTAAAAGAGGATCTTAAATCTGATGTCAGGATTCACAAGCCCTGAACAGTTTATATGGCTATAAGTTTAGCGCTTGAATTTGAAAATAAATTAGGCCCAACTCACAGCAATATAGGGCTCATTCGACCCCAACCAGCAGACCCACTACATAAAACCCATCGCACTTTATTAAGAACACCCAAAACAATGCTACTTCTTCCTCTGCACATCAAAATTCACTCAACAATGTGTCTTCCATCCCAGACGGTTATCAACTTCTTCAAACGCGAACATGGGATACAGAGAGGAGAAATCTTATGGCACATCGATTTTGTTATCGTTGCCATGAGAAATTTGCACTCGGTCATAGATGCAAATCTACGAAACTATCTCTCATGAAGCTTACCGGAGGAAATCAATTGAAAGATGTTGACGAGGTCAATACAACAGACGTGGGCGAGCCTCAAGAAACTGATATTGCTGAAATTTTCTTTCCATGCCATTTTGGGATAGACAGTGGGTGCTACAATGAAGCTTCAGGGTGAAATCAACCATAAAATGGTTTTAATAGTAGTTCCACACATAATTTTGTGGTTGAATCCATTGTAGAGGAGCATAAACTTCCAGTAGAGATAGTTCCAACTGGTGTGCAAATCAGGAATGGGGACATCATACGGTGCTAAAGTTTGTCGGAATCTTCAAACTCAATTGCCAGGGTCCACCATCACTCAGGATTACTACCCTTTTGCAATTAGACGGGTGATTTGGTTTTTGGTATCAAATGGTTAGCTTCTCTCAATACTATTCAACCTTAACTGGAAGGATATGTTCATAATTTTCAATTAGCAAGGGAAACATTACAAACTGCAAGGGGTGAGATCGAGAAATTCCGCCACGGCTTCCCTTCAATCTTTTAACATGTTATCAAGGTAATCCAATCCAAACACTTTTAGATGAATTTCAGTTTGTGTTTTCTGAACAACAATCTCTTTCACCACTTAGACCACATTCCCGTGCTATTCCTCTGTTACCAAATTCTAAACCTCCAAACATCAGACCTTATCGTTACCCATATGGCCAAAAGACTGAAATTGAGAACCAAGTTGCTCCTTTATTAGAATCTGGTTTTAGTCACCCTAGTTCAAGCCCCTTTGCTAGCCCAGTTTTGCTAGTGAAAAAGAAAGATAATTCTTGGAGGTTGTGTGGATTACCGTAGCGTTAACAAAATCACTGTTCCTGACAAATATCCCATACCCAATATTGATGAGTTGCTAGATGAGTTACATGAAGCCACAATTTTTTCAAAAATTGATCATCGTTCAGGATACCATCATGTCCGTGTCCAACCTAATGATGTCTATAAACTGTCTTTCGTACTCATTCAGGCCATTATGAGTTTCTCGTAATGGCTTTTGGACTCACCAATGAAACATCCACGTTTCCAGCTGCCATGAATGATCTTTTCACGCCATACCTTAGAAAACTCGCCCTAGTGTTCTTTGACGATATTCTAATCTATAGTCCCGACCCTCAAACATACCAACACCTTCAAACAACCCTTCATCTTGTTTCTGTCAACTTTTTTTTCGCTAATCCAAAAATTGTTTGTTTGGACAACACCAAGTTGGTTTTTCGGGTCATGTGACTTCCCGAGATGGAGTTGCTGTGGATTCAGAAAAAATATCAGCAGTGTTGGAATGGCCTGTTTCAAATAATGTCAAAGAACTCCGAGGATTCTTAGGTCTCACGGGTTATTATCGGCGCTTTGTTAAGAACTAAAGAATTATCGCTCGTCCTTTAACGAAATTGACCAAGCAAGATGTTTTTTCTGGAATGCAAAAGTAGAAGAGGTTTTCCAAAATCTTAGGAGGATCTTGACATCAACACCGGTGCTTCTTCTTTCCAGCTTCACTCAACAGTTGAGTTGAGTGTGATGCATCATCTGATGGAGTAGGGGCTATTTTACTGCAACAGTACCATCCAATTGCCCATTTCAGTAAGGGATTTTCCTTTTCTAATCGCATTAAATCTACTTATGATCGCAAATTGCTGGCTTTGGTCCTTGCACTTCAAAAATGGAAGCACTATATCTTGGGCCGGCATTTTATTGTCACTACCGACCATTGCAGCCTAAGTCGGATTTTCTCAAAATCCTTGATAAACTTATTTATGGAATTTCTTAAAGAGTTTTCATAATGCTATACTTCAATTAAAGATCGAGTCAAAGGAGAATTCCGCTTTACAAAAAAACCAAAAATCTTTCTTCAGCTGAACAGCAACGCTATTTGATTTCACTATTGTCTATAAGTCGAGAAGTGAAAACAAAAGAGCTGATGCCTTATCCTGCCACCCTCAACATGCTGATTTTTTTACTTTGGTGATGCATGTTCCATTAGATTTCAGTGATTTGAGAGAAGCAATTGAAGCTGCTCATCATCCACACACTAAGTAAATTCGGGATCAACTATGCTCTAATCCGTCGGCTCATCCTGATTTCTCATTGTCTGCTAACTATTTACTACAAATCTCGGTTGGTTATTCCTAACTATCCTGAGCTGAAAGCCAAGATTTTAGCGGAGTCACATGATTCTCCAACAGAAGAGCGCGAAGGTTACGTGAAAACCCTCAAAAGGATATCGACAAATTTTTCTGGCCTCATTTGAAGCATGATGTTAAGTTGTTTGTCTAGAATTGTTTGATACACCAGCAAAATAAATATGAAACGTTAGCGCTTGCTGATCTCTTGCTGCCTTTGCCAGTTCCTAATAAAATTTGGGAGGATATCTCCCTAGACTTCATTGTTAGACTTCCTCCTTCAAATGGCTTCGATACTATTCTTGTGGTGGTGGACCATTTTCTTGCTTTATCTCATCCCTTTACGGCTAAAACAGTGGCTGGTGTCTTCTGTAAAGAGATTGTCAGGTTGCATGGTTTACCTCGCTCTATTCCTTCGGATCGTGATGTTGTTTTCACAAGTGCATTTGGAAGGAACTTTTTTGCCTTAGTCGCACTTGTCTCCGTATGGGTACTTCATGTCATCCCCAATCTGACGGTCAAACGGAGGTGGTCAATCAATGCCTTGAAAATAACTTGCGTTGTTTTGGTCACGACAAGCCAAAATCATGGCTTCAGTATATACCTTGGGTTGAATACTCTTTCAACTGTGGCTACCATTTTTCAGCCAATATGACTTATTTCCAAATTGTGTATGGGAGGGAACCACCACTCTCGCATCCTTTTGTCCATAGAGAAACTAAAATAGTTGAACATGAATAGCAACTCATGGAACGAGAACAAATGTTAACAGCCCCACGCTCCAATCTCATGAAGGCTCAATCCAAAATGAAATCTCAAGCTGACTCCAAGCAGTGGGACTTATCTTTTAATGTGGTATCTTTGTCTTTCTTTGTTTACGACCTTAACGGCAGAAGAGTTTAGCCAAACGTCCTAATGAGAAGCTTTCTCCATTATATTTCGGCCCATACAAAATTGTTCGCAAAGTTGGTCCTATTGCTTATGAATCGCAGCTGCCTCAAACATCCAAGGTCCATCCTATTTTTCACGTCTCGTTGCTTCGTCCTACTCGTAGTTGTTCAGATATTGCTTCCCCTCCACCTTGCCACTATCAAGTGAATTGGAATTCATGGTGGAACCTGAAAAAGTTTTATTGCATCGTTAGGTGAAACAATTGGAAGTGCCAACTCTGGAATTACTTATTCAATGGCGTCTTCGACCTGTTGAAAAGGCTAGCTGCGAAGACTATGACTTGCTTGTTGTTGCCTTGTCCTCAAGGCATCTTTTCAGCGGGGGTGCATTGATTCTGACCCACCTCTCGAGACTTACTCTACAAGAAAATATCAACAAAAGGATAAAGAATTGAAAAGTCTTAATGAAGTGCAACTTCTGCAGTTTTTGAAGTGTACCCCTGGAGAAACTGTCAACCAACTGCTTCCTGAAACTGCTCCAGCAATTTATTATCCCCAGTTTATAGTTGTCTGATGTTAATCTTATCCTATTGTATTATCTATAAATATGTAATTAGGACTAGTTAGTTGGATATGCAATTTCAGATTTAAACTACCATATTCTGGAGTCTTGTCCTATCCATACGGACATCTTAATTGGTGCAATTGTGTTTAAGATTCTTGCACGATCTATTACCAATAAATCACAATTTTTTATTCTAGCTCTTGTGTCCTCTATTCCCTGATTACTATCATTTTTGGTATCAGAACAGTGCGATCCAACATGGTCAATACGATATGAGATATGTGGGAACGCTTACTCCTTCCTAGTTAGAGCTCACATAAAGGACTAACCAGAAAATATGTTATCCCCCATCTCCATACATCTTGGCCATCCTGTGAAGTTCTTTGTTTGAGAAGAAACTCGACCAAATTTTGAAATTCTCCACCCCTTAATCTTGCATGTTCCTCCTAAATCTCAAATCCCAAAGCATTTCTCCCCTTGTATACTCCATTATTGTTGGATTAGCATCTCTTTTTGACATGAAATTCCATACATGTTAAGAATATAAAATATTTTATAGGATACCTTATGGTTAAGGACTGTTCTAGATTTGGGTAAGCACTCAAAACTCTAAAAGACCATGTATCTGATGCCAACACCCAACAAGCTAGTAATGTACGAGGCAGCAAATCAAAAACCCAATTACTGACGGTTGAAGAGAATTTTTCCAAGGTTGATGGTTGTGTCGATAAGTGCCAAAATTCAATCATGGAGTAGAGTGCCTTTCCTTTAGAAATTGTTGAAGCGGTCTTTGAAGCTTCTTCTGGTTTGGGGCTAAACGGGAGAAAAAGCAATTTACTACTCATAAAAGAAGTAGCACACATTCAGACCTTAGCTAATATTCTAGGTTGTTGGGTGGACAAATTGTCAACTGTCTATCTTGGCATGCCCCTGGCAAGTAGATACAAGGCAATGGAGATTTGGAATGGCACTGTGGAAAAGAATGAGATGAAATTAACACAGTGGAAGGCTCGGTACTTATCCTTAGGGGGCATAATCACATTGATAAACTCCGTTTGGTCTCCCTCCCAACTTATGTGATGTCTCTTTTTCCCGTTCCTACCAGTGTGATGAAGAAGCTAGACATATTGAGAAGAGATTTTCTATTAGAAGGTAACAAAGAGGGCAGAGGTTATAATCTAGTTAACTGGGAAACAGCACAACTGAGCAAGAGCCAGGGAGGCCTGGGCATTAGAAACCTGAAGATACAAAATAGATGTCTTTTGATGAAGCGGCTATGGAGGTTCAATGGGGAGGAACAAGCTTTGTGGAGGGAAGTTATTCAACATAAATTTGGTCAGTCAAATCATTGATGCTCAAATGAGGTTACTAACTCTTACTGAGTGGGGGTGTAGAGGACAATCAAAGCTTTATGGCCAAAATTGCAAGGAGATAGTAGCATAAAGTGTTCTTGATTGGTGAGGTACCTCTAAAGGACTCTTTCCCTAATTCATTTGTCTTATGAAACAATCCTGATGTCACTATCAGTGTATGCTGGACCTCCCAAGGTTGGAACTTACCTTTAGGAGACATTTGAATGATTGGGAAGTGCGGAAGGTGGCAACACTACTGAAGGAGGTTGAAGGCTTCACCAGCACCTCCACTGAGCTAGATACCATTAGATTGAGACATACTATGGATGGAGCTTTTTCAGTCAATAAGATATAAAAAGGAGAATAATGCAGAAAATAGAAGGTGCCCAAGGATTTGGATGGCCTACCAACCAAGGTGGAATGCTTCACATGGTGTCTAAAAGGGCTTGTCTCACCTTTGAAGTACTTCATAGAAAGGGTATGCCAATTGTGTCCATGTTTTTTCTATGCCATGAAACTGGGGAAACCAATAACCACTTGTTTTTTCACTGCAAATTTACAGCTCAAACTTGGACTCTGTTCTTTAGTCTTGGACTGTATGGAGAGAAAGGAATGGTTTTTGAAGATAAATTCAATTCATACAAAAAGTGAAAAGGAATTGTATTTTAACTTTCTGTTTTTGGTGTAAAGAGAGTTTTATAGAGGAAGTAGATGATCTTGTAGAATTTTTTGGAGCCTTGTAAATCTATTTTTGTTTCATTTACACTTTTTGTTGATTTTTGGAGGTTACCAACATATCCTTAATCTTGAGGGATACAATAGTACTAGTTTCAAAAAAATTGTTGAAGGGGAAAGAAGACTTTCCGAATAGGCGAGCAAGAAGTGTTTGTGCTTTGGGAGCTTTTTTAGGTGTATCATTTGAAGGGAAGGAGGATAGAGTCCTGCCGCTATTGCATGACATTTAAAGAGTTATAATTGGGTCAGAGAGCAGAGAAATGGATTAAAAGGGAGGGGGCAATGGTAGGATTGTAGTGTACGAAAGGAGATCTAGAAGTAGAAGGAGGGCTGAGTGATAGAAGTTGGGAAGGGGGGGTGCTCCGCCGAATAATTGATGTGCCGCGGATTTGTGGCACATTCGACGCCTTTTTACTATGAATTTTTGGCTGTTTTCAAGTAAGTCTAGTTCTTGTTAATATGTTTTTGTTGTGTTTTAGGAAAACAATGGCCCAAAACCAAAAACAAAGAACAAAGGAAAAATTGGCCAGATATGAAGAATCGACGTCCCGTCGATCAGCCGACGGACCGTCCTTCGAAGAGTCGATAAGCTCGATTTTCCAGTGATGGCCTTAGTTGAAGACGACAAAGGACGGAGCCATCGACAAAGCGTCGAACTGATCGATGCTTCGTCGTTTGTGTCGTCAATCAAGATCTGTCAACAAGAAGAGAGAGACGGAATACTATGTTACCTTTATCAAAAAAAAAAAAAAAAAAAGAGAGAGAGACGGAAAGTCGAACTGGTCGACGGCACCGTCGAATGGATCACATTGCTGAAGATATAAAGGACGGAGGAATCGACGAATCGTCGATCTTGCTATCAGGGGCAAATTTGTCAGTCGGCTGCGTGCGTTTTTGGAGCCTATTTAAAGAACATTTTAGGTTATTTTTTGGCGCCGTATTTATTGTGCACGTGAACAAAGTTCCATTGGTGGGTGAGCATTGATTACTCCACTTTTGGAGCTTAGTGAAGACAATAAGATTCCATTTTCCATCATCTTTATCACTCTTTGTAAGCTTTATGTCTCATTTATTGCTTACTACTTTTGAGACCATTATGTGTGAGTAGTTTCTTTACTCAAAGTTGTGGACCCAAATGATGGGTGTTATGTAATGGGTGGCTAACATTGTATATATATATATAATGGGTTGTGATGTGTTTTATTATTTCTCATATTCATTGTTAGTTAGTGGTTGCAAAACTTGCTTATGCACAAACCCTAGTTTATTTGGAAAGATGAACTAGGGTGTGAGTTGAAATAATACAAGGACTCGGGGCGCTAACCTCGTTTAATGAACTCATTAGGATAAGATGAGTCTCCAGCATATTTAATCGGTCTTACTTGCAACTTTTCTACATTTGGGAAAATTATGAAAAGAAATACTTTCTAACTATTGGAAAATATTAGGAAGTGCATTAAAGATTAAGTGCATACAAAACCCGACCCATTAGAAATATATCATATTGATACCCATAAGATAACATCTAATCGCGGGTTACCTAACTTTGGTTCTTTAATCCAAACAAATTCCAAATACTTCAAAATAGCGACTACAAAACCAATCCTCTCCTCTACACTATTCTAATAAAATTAAAGTTTCTAGAGATTAGTTACATAAATAATTAGTATCTTTTTCTCTCCATATTCCCTGTGGGATTCGACCCCAACCTTGTTTGGGGTACGATATTTGACAACGTCCGCTTACGCCACTAATAAGTGTAATTTGAGCGTATCAATTATCCTGCCTAACTGGAACAGAATTTGAATGGGGAAAGGAAAGAAGTTGTGTATAGATGTTAAGATCGTATCTTGGAACGTAAGAGGGGTGAATGAACCAAACAAAGGGGACATCATCAAGGTAGGTTTAAGAAAACGCAGATTTTACATCGTTTGTCTTGAGGATACCAAAATAGAAGGTTGGATAGCATTATAAGGAGTGTGCGAGGAGAAATATGGGTGAAATATTAGTATACCCCCGAGTTGGGTAATGCGGCGGGATTTTTCTATTATGTTATGAAAGAAAACTGGAGTTTACGGAGGTAAAGAAATGAAAGTTCTTGTTAGCAGCTAGGTTTCATAAATGTAGAAATGAGGTGCAGGGGGATTTGGGGGAATGTACAGTCCTGCGGGAATGGGGTCAAAAGCGATATTTTAGGAAGCGTTGTCGATTGTTAATGGGAGTCCTATATATATTCTTTACCTTTGCGGATCCAGAAAATAGAAGTGGAAAACATCGGAGAAAACATGTTGCAAAAAAAGAGTCTACCATTTGTTCCGCGATGTCAATAAACGATCCAATCTATGTTTAGAGAATTACGATATAAATTATTTTATTGATCGAGTAAACGATTTCATTGAATAATAAACATGCCATCTTGGCTATATACAAGAGATATACAAAAAAGGAGAAACCTATAAAATATGCCTCTCTCCAAAAGACGCCCAATCCTCTATACAAACAAGAACTAGATGGTTGCACCAAAAGAAAATAAGGGATCGGAGACTACTCCTCAATTGAGCAAAGCTCATCTCCATCCCTTCTAAAGCTCTCCTATTTCTCTCCTTCCAAATGACCAACATTAACGCAAGAGTAACATTCCAAGCCTTGTGCCTTCTTCTTCTAGCTCCACTCTTCCAACTAAACATCAACTCCTCCACGGATCTTGGCATAGCCCAATAAACGCCAAACCATCTAAAGATATCCCACCATAACCTCGTGGCTATTTTGCAATGAAGTAGATTCTAGAAAATTACGACATATTAAGTCTAGACCAACCAGGATGACCTCGAAACAGAAGGATTGAGTTTCCAACACATCAAAAGCATAAGTGAACTAGCCTTTTGAGATCTAATCACTAAAGCTCAAGAATAATCAGAGACCAGGGTTAAAGTGAAGTCGACCACAGTGGATGAATGGTACACTTGTCACATGGAAATTAGAACTACCTGCCTCTTAACTGAATTTTTCTCATCAAATCAATACACTACTTATCTCATCAGAGAAGGAAAAAATTACCAGCCTTTCAGCTACAATCTAATATAACGTGAATGAGCAAATTGAATTGGAAACTTAAATACCAAGCAGGAAATAGAAAATATGAATATACCTTTCCATACGCTGATTCTCAATGCCTCTGCCGACAATCCATGGACATATTCACCAAGATATCTTCGAAGCAAATGCAGAACCTACATCATGTACATATTATTTTTGAAAGGGAACTATCTTTTGAATGGGTACACCATGTACACATTATTGCTCGAAAGCTAATACAAAAGAAAAAGAGGAAAAAAGAAGTAACGGCTAATTAAACATGACATTATACTTACCTTTTCCGTTGATTCTATCAAATACAATTTACTAGAAAGCATAATTTTTTTTATGAAGTAAGTGATTACACTAAAGGCATCAAGTAGATGCAAATAGTACAAACGATAGTAAGTACAAAAGAGTGTCTGCTAGTTCCATCACAATGTGCCCTATACTAAAGATAAAGGAACTAAATTGAATTTCCTTTTGTTTAAATAGATTATTTACATACTAACATTGTTATTGTACAGTTAATTATAAACTTTGGACAATTTAAACAACACATAAGAAAAAGTAAAGTGAGGTGTAAACTAAAAGCGCATAACACAACAGCTATAAGTAAATAGTAGACCAATGACTGGCATTAAGAAAAATCTACTACTACGAATGCATATGCGGAAAATAGGCTGAAACTAATTTGCTCATGATTTCCAAACCTTAATCAGTGAAAAAACTACTCCCTCCATTCGCTACTCGGAAGTCAATTTGACTAATCTTCGGAGCTAAATTGGATTAGATTAATTCATTTTTTTAAATTCAAATTTAGATGTTCAAAAACTATACGAAAAATACTATAAATTGCAATTCTTCTCATATTAATATGATGAAAAACAAAAAATACATTTGTTGGTCAAAGTTCATGTAGTTTGACTATCAAGAAGCGAAACGTGACAAGTACAAGTGAACGGAGGGAGTATAACTCTAAAAACAAGACAATTTACGAGGAATAACTACAGCACAAACTTTGAACAATTCATAACACAAAAAAAAAAAAATATGAAGTGAGAAAATGAGAGTTTGTTCACATGTGCTTCGAACATGTTGATGAATCATTGGTAATTAAAACAATTCAATTAACAAGGAATAAATACAGTACAAACTTTGAACAATTCATAAGCAAAAAAAAAAAAAAAGTGAGGATGAAAGTTTGTTTACGGGCGCTTCGAACATGATGATGAAACTAATTCAATTAACGATCAACAAATACAGTACAAACTTTGAACAATTTTAAACAACACATAGAACAGGTAAAATGAGGTGTAAACTAAGAAGCATATAACACAAATGAAAAACAATACCTCTAAAAACAATTCAATTAACAAGCAATAAATATAGTTCAAACTTTGAACAATTCATAACACACACACACACAAAAAAAAAAAAAAAAAAAACTTAAGTGAGAAAATAAGAGTGTTTACATGTGCTTCGAACATGATAATGAATTACTGGTGATAAAAACAATTCGATTTACGAGGAATAAATACAGTACAAACTTTAAACAATTCATAACACAAAAAAAAAAAAAAAAAAAAAAAAGGTGATAAAATGATACTAGTTTGTTTACATGTGCTTTGAACATGATGTTGAATCAATGTCTATCCTTCACAACGGCGAGATAATAATAATAATAAAAAGGAATAAATACAGTACAAACATTGAACAATTCATAACACAAAAAAAAAAAAAAAAAAACTGAAGTGAGGTGAGGTGTAAACTAAAAAGACTGAACTAATTCACCTCATGATTTCCAAATTTGAATCAGTGAAAAAACTATTAACTCTAAAAACAATTCAGTTAACAAGGAATAAATACAGTACAAACTTTAAGCAATTCATAACACACACACACACACAGAATGAAAGTAATTCACCTCATGATTTCCAAAACCTTAATCAGTGAAAAAACTATAACTCTAAAAAAACTGTAAAAACAATTCAATTAACGAGGAATAAATACAGTACAAATTTTAAACAAAGTAAACTGAAATGAGAAAATGAGAGTGTTAATTACATGTGCTTCGAACATGATGATGATGAATCAATGTGCGATCTTTGAGATAATTAATAATTAGCGGCGATCACCGCCTTAATATAAGATATTCATTTTTTTTGAAGAAGAAGAAGAAGAAACCCTAGAACTTTCTCGAATGTAGAGAGAAAAAAAAAGATCGAAGAGCTTTGGAATGTAAAAACAAGGAGTTTTTAGAGTACTTGTGGAATTCCTTGAAGGGAGAGAAGTGAAGAATTATTAGAAAAATGGGTGAAATGAAAGGGTTGATGAAAGTAAAGTATAAGAATAACGCAAAAAGTTCATTTCCTAATACTGTGCATTTGCAGGCCAGCTGCAGTTTTTTTTTTGTTAAACGGGTCGGGTCAAACGACGTGTCGGGTTATAATGTTGGGTTTGGGTGCTTTTGTTTAGGGATGGGCATTCGGTTCGGTTTTATCAAACATCGATTTGATTATTTCGGTTTTGGTTTTTTGAAGGTGGACATCGAACACCGAACAAAATTAGTTCGATTCAGTTCTTTCGGTTTTGAATTTTTGAAGCTAGATTCGGTTTGGTTTGGATTTTTTCAATTCGTTTTTTTTTTATATATGATATTAGAAGCGATTCCATTACACTAATTCATATTCTCAAAAGCAATAAAATATAAAACTGATAAATTGAAATCAAAATCAAACAAACAGGATACACAAGAACAAAAAACCATAACCATGATATAGGATTACTTGGTGTTATATACATACCGTAAGAATAATTAAGAAAATACATAAAGGACATGCATTAATCCTAAAGACACATCCTAGTCGCCTTCCTTTGTTAAGGATATTTAATTTTCTCAACTGAAGTGGAAAATTAGGCATACAAAAGTAAAAGAGGGTTTGTTACAATTGAGTTTTTTTTTTTTGGCTTAAGATTAATAGGCCTGGACTATTTTAATTTTTTTGGGTAATGTATTAAATTTCGGTGGGTATTCAGTTCTTCGGTTCGGTTTTATCAAATTTCGATTTCGGCTATTTCGGTTTCGGTTTTTTGAAGATGGACACCAAACACCGAACCAAACTAGTTCGGTTTGGTTCGGTCCTGTTTTTCGATTTTCGGTATTTATGCCCACCCGTTCTTTTGTTTGTAATTATTGCTCCCTCCATCTCCTTTTATGTGATTTATAAATAGTTTGACTGAGCACGTATTTTAAGAAATAAAAGAAGATTTTTGAATTTTGTAATCAAAACAAGCCAGAAATATTTGTGTGGTTATAAATCATCTCGTTACACGTAAAAGGTAAAGTTTAAAGTTAATTAGTTTTTTTTTTTTGGTAAACTATGTGAACGATTACCATTAACAAAACAACCATAACCACAACCTAAAAAGCACCCAGTTTCACACTCACCATTAGGATGGTATGAAATATAAGCCTCCAGCAAACCAACAACTAATTACAGTTTCAATCTATGCATGAAGCTTCTATTCCTAGTTAACTTTTTTGAACCACTAAATAAATCTAGCCTATCTATGATATCTCTTTTGATTTGTGCAATTGCTTCAGCCGGCTGTACAAAAATTCCCTTGAATATCTTCCAGTTCCGGACCTTCCACGCATGATAAATCATTGCTCCCCAAATTGTTGCTAGCACCTCTTTTTTGAACTGTTGCCAATGCTTCCTCTTGATGCTCGTCAAAACTCTACTTAAATTCCCAACACAAATTGTAATACCTGTCCAATGTTCAATTCCACCCCTAACTGCAGTGATCCAAGGACACTCAACAAAAAGGTTGCATTGGAGTCTCATGCAGCTGCTGATCAAATAAGCAACAATCAGTCTCATCCACTGGTATATTCAATTTCAGTAATCTATCCTTTGTAAGTAACCTGTTTTGAGTCGCTAGCCGCACAACTACTCTATGTTTTGGTGGAGCCACAACACTCCAGATAAGATCCGCAATAACGAGCCTGAGTTGAGCCCCCATTAACTCTTGATAACTGCTAGTGATGGAATACTCGCCATTGGGTGTGAGATTATACTGGCCTTGTGTATACCAACCCTTCATCCTCTCTTTCAAAGAGTTTATCTTTCTCCAATACCAACTACTATCTTGAGGGGCTGTGTAGTCCCATATATCCTCAGCATTCTTCATATACCCACTTTACCCATAGAAATTCTTTCCGAACTATCAACTGCCACAACAGTTTTCCAACAAAAGCAATGTTCCATGTTCTGCACCCCTTGATATTCAACTCTCCCATCTTCTTTGGAAAACAAACTTTCTCCCAAGCCACCAATGAGATCTTCTTCTTCACCTCAAAACTACTCCACAAATACTCTCTACATCTCTTGTCAACTTCCTTTAGTATGCTTTGTGGTAATATAAATACTGCCCCCCAAAAACTATGAATAGAGAAGAAAACAGCATTGATAACTCGAAGCCTCCCTGCATAGGACAACTGTTTTGAGTAAATAAAATTGATCCTATTGGTGATTTTATCTACTAACTGTTGGCACTCCATTTTGCTCCATTTTTTTGTTGACAAAGGCAGTCCCAAATATCTAAAGTTAATTAGTTGCTAAATAAAAAAATGTGTCTTTTTTTTTTTTAGACTGACTAAATAAAGTTAATTATTGCTTTATTCTGAGCCGAGTATCTATCAAAAACAACATATCTACCTCAAGGTAGGTGGGTAAGGTCTACGTAAACTCTACCATCCTCAGACCCACTTGTGGGATTACATTAGGTATGTTGTTGATTGTTCTTTGTTTGAGATGTAACGTCCACTTTTGGTAAATAATACAATTTGGTTAAAAAAAAGTATATTTTACCATAATACCCATATTAATTGGTCTATATTCTTAAGTCTTGAGAAATACTTAATTTATAAAATTGTAGGTATATAAGTGTATCCTTCATTTTTTTGCACGGATTGCCCTTCGTTTGGGGTGGTCTTTAAATTTTGCCCCTCAAATTTGTGGTCTTTAAATTTTGCCCTTCATATTTGTGGTCTTTAAATTTTGCCCTTTGCTTGGAAAGATGAGCGAATACATGAAGTTACGGTTCGAACCCCCGCTCGCATAAAATAAAAAAAATAATTTCGCAAGCGGGAGGCGGGAGTGTATGCGGATCCAAACATACAATTTTTAAGAAAGTTAAAGTTATACGGATCAGGCATAACTAAAAATCCGCCCTCAAGACAAAGTCTGTAGGAGGGGGCATACAAAATTTAAACTTTGCCTTATAAGGCAAACTTTTTTTTTGGTTGAAAGTCTATTTTATTCCATCAAAAACTTTTACAAGACAAAGTTAAAGTCGACCTTCAACGTACATGGTAAAATTCCTACTCACTAACTTGTATAAGTCAAACTAGGAGCAACTATTACATTAAAAAAAACGGATTTCAATCAACTACACTTAGCTAGGGATAGCAATTCATGACGAAGAGCTCTCTGCCATTTGAAGTTGTTCTGCCTTGGATGTGAATATGTTGTGCAATCTCTCTGCAAAGTCTATCGGAAGAAAGCTGAGTATTTTGAAACCGAGTAGGTTCCTTTATCTCCAAACCAATGCCACTAGCATACCAAAAATGCGGCAAGTAATGGAAGCGTGCTTTGATTTGTGTCTAGCAATGTGGGAGATCCATTTGATTTCATTTTGCCGGCCCTATTCTTCTAGCTGTACCCCGGCCATACCAACAATCTATACCACGGTCCTTTTGTGATGGAGCATTCAAAATAAAGATGGGAAAATGTTTCTTGGGTTACGCCCATTTTAAGATGAATCAGTGTGGCACTTGAATGCCAAATTTAAAGTCTATCAACAATTGCTAACTACTTTGTATTGCCAGGCAAAGTGTGAATTTGTATCCGGGATGGACATTTGGTTAAGACATAATACTTTTCCATGTAACTTTGGTTTATATGCTTGAAAAAATACATATATATGCTTCAAGGCAAAGTTTGCCCATAAGGCATAAGTATGCCCCATCAAGATAAGTTTGGTAAATCCTTAACAAGTTTATGCCGATGGGGGCATACTTTTAAAGGGCAAACTTTTATCCGGATCCGGATAAACTTGTGAAGGAATTATCAAAGTTATTGGGAATCCAAGCATACTTATGCCAAGAAATCCCCATAAGGCATAAGTATGCCGGTCCGGCATAACTTTGCTAATTCCTTCACAAGTGTATGCGATGGGGCATAAGCGAAATTTAAACTCATGCCTTGCGAATTTTTTTTTAAAATTTTGACCGTGTGGGGGTTCGAACTCGAAACCCATGGGATTTAGCGAAGGGCAAAATTTAAAAATTTCATATATGAAGGGCAAAATTTAAAGACCACCCCAAAAGAAGGGCAATTCTGCGAATTGCCCTGTATCCTTTAACTACGATATTCCTTATTTAAAATCACCCGAATGAAATTGGTCAGTGTGTGAATTTTATGCGCCATAATTGCGTCAAGCCACGTGGCACGACACGAAATATTTTTCTTGAAAACAAACCCCCCAAACTTGAAAATATTCGCAAATTGTACACCTACATTATTTTTGATATTTCTATCACCTCTTCAATCTTCTATATTTTTGTTATTATTACATCCAAAAAAAGCCTAAAAATTAATCAGAACAAAATAAATAAAACTAAATTTAGATATAAGTGAGTTTCAAGGATCAGATTGGTTGACAGGATGAATTTTCTTTTTACACTTTATAAATTTTTGATAGATTAGGTTTATTATCGCCTACATTTTTTTTTTTTTTTTTTTTGTCTCTGTGTTGTTTTTGTGTTATTGCTATCTCAAGGTTACGAGTTTTCAGCTAACTTTACTGTAATACATTAAATTTTGCTATAATTTGCAAGTGGATTCACTATAATGGAATAATTTCCTATTGGTATTATTTTCATTTTAAGGATATGATTTTTCAACTTGATTTACCGTATAAACCAAAAAAATTATAAAGTTTTCAGAAAAAAAAATAGTCCTAGCATTTTTCAAAAAAAGAAAAAAAATACAGCGTTTATCGTGTGTGATACAGTCAGACCTCTCTATAACGGTACCCGCATATAACAACACCTTTCTATAACAGCCAACTTTTTTCGAAACCAATTTTTTATGTTATATTTTACTTCTCTATAACAGCATTTCACCCATAACAACAACAATCAACTTTATAACAGTACATTTTTTGTAAAATTACCCCTAATATAACAGCTATCTTCTTTTTGTTGGTAATATAATAATTAGTCATCTTTAAAAAAATAGAATATCTATGATTACCAATAATAAGTGTAGAGATTTTGACAAAATATTTAATAATTTAATACACTATTACAACAAAAAAATATTATATGAATATATATATATATATATATATATATATTTATTATATATAAGTGCCAAAGAAGGACCAACACAGCATTAACAAATTGTACATAGAGCATTCCATGTTGTACCCTATTCACTGGTGAAGGACACGATAGATTGTACTATAAATTTTGCCAAATTCATTAATGATGAATGAACACGTGTTTGTACAAAAAGATCCAGTTTTAGTTCTCCGACACATTTATTTTCTCCGTATTCTTTTGTTTATTCATTTTTTACTTTCACGTTCTTTAAGAATTAATAAATGAAGTACTCCTTCCGTCCCATATTACTTGACTTTAAGAATTAATAAATGAAGTACTCCCTTCGTCCCATATTACTTGGCCACATTATTATACTTGACTTTTCACGTTCATTAAGAATTAATAAATGAAGTCCTCCTTTCGTCTCATATTACTTGGTCACATTACTAAAATATATATGTCCACTTTTCTATTCTATGTTTTTCTTATGTATAATATTCTAAAACGTCCAAGGTGGACAAACACAGTAATAATAAGTTGTACAAAAAGCAACTGAATTCAGAAGTTGAACATTAATTCTACCTCTTATGTATTTACTTTTTTAAGTTTCCACGGGTCCACAGTGTCTAAATTGTCCTTCATTTCCTTCATTTGGCATATAGTCCCTCTGTCTCAATTTAAGTGCATACGTTTGACTAGACACAGAGCTTAAGAAATAAAGATAGACTTTCAAATCTCGTGGTTCTAAATTAAAAATGTGAATAATATAATAAAATATCCTTTGAAATCTTGTGATTATAAACTTGACATGTAAGATATTTGAATTGTCAACTTACTAAATATAAAAAGAGGCAGGCATAACCAAAATAAGACAATTTTGTTATTTCTTATATATATATATATTATATACTAGTTATGTGAGGCCCGTGCTAAGCCCGGGCCCAAACTCAAGATATAAAAGTAGATATTTTAACTAAACAAATATAATTTGTGTTAGTACAAGTGTACAACAACAATAACAACAACCATATACCCATTGTAGTCCCACAAGTGGGTAGTTATATGAAAGCAAAATTTTCATTCCACTCCTTTAATATTTTAACTTCCATTTTGATGAAATTATTTAATTCAAATCAAATTTGGAACCGTAATTTGACATTATAACTTATGTATCCTAATTTTCTCAAGTTATTTAGTTCTAAATAAATAATCTAAACATAATTAATGAACTTTTAAGACAAATACATAATTTAACTTGTAGCAGACGGATGGAGTGCTCCTCTCTTAATCGGGATTAGGGGTTCGAACATGGATATGGAAAAAAATCTTTGGAGGAAGCGCTCCCGAATAGGCGCGATGCAGTGCGAATTATTTGGATTAATTGGGCTCAAATGCGGATATCGAGCACCAATCAGAAAATCAAAGAACGTGAAAAATGAGGTAGGAGGTTCGATAGCTTTTGAAAAGTAGACTTTAAAAACAAAAACAAAAAAATTGACTTAAATAAATAAGATTAGGATCTAAAAGTAATTAATTAAAAAGTTTTAAAAAAATTGAAAATTATTGTGAGGACTACAAAAGTCCCCAGGTTCAATAGCTTTTGAAAAGTAGACTTTAAAAACAAAAAACAAAAAAATTGACTTAAATAAATAAAATTAGGACATAAAAGTAATTAATTAAAAAGTTTTTAAAAAATTGGGAAATTATTGTGAGGACTACAAAAGTCCTCACATTTGCTCTTCTAGTAATTGGACGAACACAGCAACAACAAGTTGTACAAAAAGCAACTGAAAATATACTCTAAGCAGGGACTAATATGTGTATATATTTTACTATCTTACCCCTATCTCTCTCCAAAAAATACATTCTAATCAAAATTGACTATTTTTAAGAACATTTACTACTAAGGGTAAGATGGGAAAGATTTAATGAATTTTATCTTGGTTTTATAAATGAACGAGTAACTTCGTCCCATATTACTTGGCCACATTACTAAGCTGCTATTTTATCCCATGTGAAAATATGTCACAGAACTGAATATTTATTCTCCTCATTTATACACATATGCACTACAATTTTAATCTTTCGACACATATTTATTTCCTCTGTGCACTTTTACTTGTTCACTTTTGACTTTTCACGTTCTTTAAGAATTAATAAATGAAATACTTCCTTCGTCCCATATTACTTGGCCACATTACTAAAAATGTATGTCCAAATTACTTATTCATTTACAAAACTAAGATAAAATTAATTAAATTTTAATTTTAATTTCTCTGTAACAATTCTTTTTATCTATAATTGTTAATATAAAAAATTATAATGTAACTAATTTACCCCTTATTAGCATATTTTTTGATTAATTTAATAAAAATATTTTTTTAGTTTTGCTTTTTAAAAATCAAATATATACAACAATGGTTCTTATGTTTGGATCTGAACAGTTAGTTAATTGAGATGGATATCAACTTGTCGGTATACATAAAAGATATTAAAGAATTTAAAATAAAAAATCTATGATCAAAATATTGATTTCCCCTCATATTCTTACTAATTTTTTTTTTTCACATCGAGTAACAACTTTGATTGTGTCCGACTCTTTCTATCTCAAAGACTTAATTTCATCATTTTTTAATTATAACTAAAGTGATGGTACATAAAATACATTTTGTATATGTTGTTATATATAATAACAATTAGAATATTTTTAAAAAGTTATCTACAAAATATAAACCTTAAAGACTAGCTAATTAAAGTGACGGAGTTTAAGAAATAAAGATAGACTTTTGAATCTTGTCGTTCTAAATTAAAAATGTGTATAATATAATAAAATATCGTTAAATCTTGTGATTATAAACTTGACATGTAGAATATTTGAATTGTCAACTTACTAAATATAAAAAGGTGCCGACATAACCAAAATAAGATAAATTTTAACAATAATTGAGAAATTAAGGAGAAAAATAAGAGGAAAAGAAACAAAATATGGAGACTCACTATGGAGAATCACGGTATCTTTGTAAAATATACAAATCATAAAGACTAACTAAAATGAATAATCAAATTAATCACCTTCCTTCGTTATACAAAGTGTGATTAAGCTTAGAATTTGACAATTAAAAACAAAAATTAGATTTTATGCATTTTTTTTCCTATAACAGCGAAATATTATTTAAATGTCAATCTTTGTTATAGGTGTATAAAAGCCATTCTCTATAATGGTTAAAAAATTTCATACCCAACAATCTTTGTTATAGAGAGGTTTGAGTATATTTAACATTTTTGTCAGGTGCAACGTAAATCGTACTCTCAACTGCGACTTACTAATCACATTTTAATTACTCACTAATTACGTTTTTAATCATAAATTGCGTTTAGCTTTTGAAAAAACAATATATAAACTTGACCTTTCTGCTATTCTTCGACAAAAAGCAACTCTTTATCAAACCTTAACTCTCTAATTCTTTGCTTAAATACATCCAAGTAAAATCTCTAATACATGTTTTACATTTCCTTTTACGTATAGCTAGGGTTTCTTCTATAATTTCCTTTTTTTTACTGCAGGTTAATTAGAGTTAATCTTCAAGCAAATGGACGATTCTTCAAGGTAAAAAAATTAAGCAAAATAAATGAAGGAAAAATTAACATAATGTGTGTTAACTGTTAAGTAATTTGTAGCAGTTTTTAGTATGTTCTGTTAATTGCAATGTATAAAATTAATCATTTTAAGTGATTTCATGTTGAACAGCAAAAAGCAAAGAAATGAAGGAAAAATAGATATAATGCAATTTCTAGTATGTTCTGTTAATTGCAGTATACGAAATTAAGTTTCTTAAAGTAATTTCGAGTTGAATATAAGAGGTAATCTTCGATCAAGTGGACGATTCTTCAAGGTCAAAAAAAAAATAAGCAAAATTAAGTTTTAAATAGTTTATATCAAATTTTTAGTATGTTCTGTTAATTGTAGTATGAAATTAAGCATATAGTATAAAGTGTGTTAAGTATATGAAATGTGAATTTACGGAAAAATTTGGAAGGAAAAATAATATAAAGTATGTTAGTAGGTTGTAGCAATTTTTAGTATGTTATGTTAATTGTAGTATATGAAATTAAGCATTTTTTGTAAGTGATTTTGAGTTGAATTGATCATTTTGTTTTGCTTTGAATTTGTAGTAACAATGTGAAAAGATTGGAAGGAAAAATAATATAATGCGTGTTAAGTAGTTTATTGGAATTTTTAGTATGTTATGATAATTGAAATCTATGAAATTAAGCATTTTGAATTGATCAGTTGTTTTACAATTGCCTGGTTTCTGATATATACTGAAACGTTAAGCATTTTTTAGTATATGTAAAGTTAATTTACTGAAAAAATTGGAAGGAAAAATAATATAATGCGTGTTAAGTAGTTTGTAGCAATTTGTAGTATGTTCTGTTAATTGTAGTATATGAAATTAGGCATTTTCTAGAAGTGATTTCGAGTTAAATTGATCAGTTTGTTTTACAAGTGTCTGGTTTCTCAGTTTATGATATTTTGGATTTTGTTTCCCTTTGGATTTGTAGAAATTTACTTGAGTTTTCTAGGCTCCGTTTGGCCATAGATTTTGAAGTTGAAACTTGAAAATTTGAGTTTATGAAGTTCTGATTTTTGGAACTTAAAGCTGTGTTTGGACATGCATTTTACTTGGAATTTTTTTGAATTTGTGAGTGGAAGTGAAATTAGGAACTTGAAAATATTTTTTCTCAATCTGATCAAATTTTATGGCCAAACAGATATTTGTAGATAAATTTCAAAATCTGATCCAAAATCTATGGCCAAACGCTAGCTTAAGTATATTAATGTGAATGAAAAAATTGGAAGGAAAAATAATATAATGCATGTTAAGTAGTTTACAATAATTTTTAGTATGTTATGTTAATTGTAGTATATGAAATTAAGCATTTTCGAGTTGAATTGATCAATTTTTTTACTAGTGCCTGGTTTTCTGAGTTTATGATATTTTAGATTTTGTTTCCGTTTGAATTTATAGGAATTTACTTAAGTTTTTTAGTATATGCAGTGTGAATTTGTGGACAAAAATGGAAGGAAAAATAATATAATGTGTGTTAAGTAGTTTATAGCAATTTTTAGTATGTTCTGTTAATTGCAATCTATGAAATTAAGCATTTTCTAAAAGTAATTTCGAGTTTAATTGATCAGTTTGTTTTACAAATGCCTGGTTTCTGAGTATATGATATTTTGGATTTTGTTTTCCTTTGAGTTTGTATGAATTTACTTGAGTATTTTAGTATCTGAATTTTAATTTGCAACAAAATGGAAATTTTTTTCAGGGATGAGGCGAGCGACACCATTAGGATCCTGGTTGCTACAGATTGTCATTTGGGCTATATGGAGAAGGATGAAGTACGTAGGCATGATTCATTTCAGGCATTTGAAGAGATATGTTCAATCGCGGAGAAAAAGCAGGCAAACAGATTTCTCTTCTTCACTCGGTTTGACAATTTCGCTTGTATTTGTTGGTGGAATTAACATTCCACTCCCCAGTCATTTTTTTCTTTATTTGTGCAAATTATCTGTGGTCTGTTTACCATAAAGGAGTGAAAACTAATTATAAGATTTTGTTGGAATCTAGTAAATACTTGACCGTTTCTTCCCGTGAATTGCTGTTGCGGAGAAACACAAAAGCATGCAAGTCAGACCGATAGGGTAACTTTGAATGGCGAGTGTTTTCACCATTTTGTTTCTTCATCTTTCCCATGCTCGAGAAATGTAACGTATCGATCAAACTGATATAGGGAAATTTAGGATCACTAATGCTTTTCAATTCCATCCTTAACTGTATTGTCCCCCCTGTTATGTTCAAAGTATTTTGGTGGCCATGAGTGAACTGCACTTTGTGCTTTTTCGAGGGCAGGCGAGATCGTATTGGTTGTTTCTGATTGCAATGATAGGTGGCGGAGATAAGATGGTGGCACATTGTAATAAGTGATTGGGTGGTGGCTAAAATTGGCCGCGAGTAGTGACAATTGTGGGCAACAAGCGACTGTGATCTGTCGCTGAGGATTGGTTTAAGTAGCAGTATGAGCCAAGCAATGGTGGTTGGAGGAAGTAGTATAAAATGACTTGTCCTTTTGAAAGACCTAAATGCTATTGCATGTTCTGTTGTACTGTCTTTTCTAATAGGAGAATGTTTTCCTTAATTTTAGAATGTTTTCCTTAATTTTAGATAACTAAGGCATGAATTTAGGAAAATGGTTTTCTAAAAAATAGCCCGCGTCTTGCCAGTGGATTATGTTCTGTTGGACATAGATTAGTGTTAATGTCTACATTGAAATATAGTTAAGAAGATCTCTAAATGCAAATTTCATTTGTCAGTTATTCTGTATACATGTATTCGTATCACTTATATTGACTTTACTTTTGCTCTAGGTGGACTTTGTGCTTCTCGGTGGTGATCTATTTCACGAGAATAAGCCATCCAGGTCAACACTAGTGAAAGCCATTGAGATTCTTCGCCGTTATTGTCTCAATGATCGACCAGTGCAATTCCAAGTTGTTAGTGACCAGACAGTGAACTTTGCTAACCTGTAATAACCATTTATCTGAACTCTGCTAACTTGTAATCGCTATTCTTCCTCTAATTGTCATGCTTTGCCTCTTTTTGTTCATTTTCGTTTCCTTTTGATAAGTATGAAAAGTCCTTATATGCTTTCTTCTTCTTCATCCTCCTTTTCTACGTTCTACCAGAGGATTCTGTTGCAAAGTTAGTTTATCTGAAATTCTTTTCGTCTTCTTCTTTAACCTCTGCTTCTCCTTTTCTATGTTCTATCAGAGGATTTTCCTGCAAAGTTCATCTGAAAATGTGATTTACATTTAATGTTTCCCTTTAAGTTCCTTTACATTTACTTCTTTGTTAGCATAAGTAAATTTCTCTTCTTCTTCTTTTTTTAATCTTTTGCGGGTCTTATTCAGATTTGGCCATGTAAATTATGAAGATCCTCACTTTAATGTGGGGTTGCCTGTTTTCAGCATTCATGGCAATCATGACGATCCAGCTGGTGTGGTATGGACTCTGTGAATGTTTCTTTACTTTTTTTATTCATTGACCAGCAGGACTATTTGTGATCATACCTTTGCCTGTTGGTGTGCAATGTGGTTGTTTTAAAAATTAATTATGAGATAGCCAAATCAACCTTGCTCGAAAGATGGCTTGTAGCTATTCATCCTCCTTTGCAGGGGAAACCATGTATTGCTGAAAAGCGAGATGCTAATTTTGTGCAAAACCGAATAAGAATGTACACAAAACAACAAGAGACAATAACTACAGAAATGGATTTTGTTTATTTTTGTCTAAGAATCCTATCTTTTCATGTATTTAAGATGGACAACATCTATGGGCCTTAGTTACTCCTGTTGCAGGAAATGAATTTGTTGAAATGTTACAATGGAAATAACTCGGGTTCTTGAAAGTTACTAACAAGTAGCTTACGTGTAAAAGAGATTCATCATTTTGAGTTGCGAACCTTATTCTTTTCCGTCTCTAATTTTCATATGGGTGCTTTAGACTTCACATTTCTCTTGTAGAGAAATTGGGTTCTGACCCTTAGGAGGTGGTTTGGATCCTTGCAATAACACACCTCTCGTATTGATTCTACGACAACAACTACGCTTCAGTCCCAAACAAGTTGGAGATTATATGAATCCTCACTGACCATGTTTCTCCATTTTTCTAATTCTTAATTGAATGTCATATGAACATTGTTAAGGCTTAAAAGAAAAACTTTAATTGGATACGGAGAAGTGAAAATAGGTGCATGGAAAAGTGTCAAAGTGGGCATGACTTTGTATTATAGTAGAATATTTACTGACGATCCTTGTGTAGGAAATTCAACATTGTTTTGGGATGGAGTAAAAAAGGGAGGGTGGATATCTGATTTTGCAGGGAAGATTTACTATTGATTATTTGGAGATTGTACTTGTCTGCATCTTTGTGGTAATGAACTAAAACAACTCTTATTTTGCTGTTTCAAGATAAAGCTAATGCGGAGTTGGACACCAACGTTACTGATTGGACTAGCATTTTAAAATTATTCTTATGGATCAATTGGCCAAAAAACTTTATAAAAAAAATTGAGTTACTATCTTCTTTCGTACGTGCTGATCTGGTCCACTTATGTTACAGGACAACCTATCTGCTGTTGATATCCTTTCCGCATGCAATCTTGTTAACTATTTTGGTAAAATGGATCTTGGTGGTTCTGGTGTTGGGGAGATTGCTCTCTACCCTATTCTTATGAGGAAGGTCCGCTTGTGCATATCTTCAATAAGAGGTTGCTGAGTTTGAAGCATGATTTTAGTTCTAACTACATGCTTTGCAGGGTTTAACAACAATAGCTCTTTATGGTCTTGGGAATATCAGAGATGAACGGTTGAATAGAATGTTTCAAGTATTTTTTCTAGTTCCTTTTCAGATCTGTCTGGCCTCTTTAATAAGAATAGATTCTAATTGTATTTCTTTTGTTACTTGAAGACACCACATGCCGTGCAATGGATGCGACCTGAGGCTCAGGAAGGGTGTCAAGTGTCAGACTGGTTCAACATTTTGGTACTTCACCAAAACAGGTTGGTTAAGATACTGATGATAATAATTGAAAATCTCTTTTCTTTACCTGCTGAAGATCTGTGCCAAGTTTTAGTAGAACGATTGACAATTTTGTTTGAGCAATAATGTTCTTCTGTTTTCTCGCCACATTTTCCAGAGTAAAGGCAAATCCAAAAAATGCAATAAATGAGCATTTCCTGCCTCGGTTTCTGGATTTTATTGTGTGGGGTCACGAACATGAATGTTTGGTGGATCCTCAGGTGCTAGTAATTCTGAAGCTTCTTGATTTCTGTACTCGCTCTTTATATTACTTCCGCTTCCTGTGAAGTAGGGTCCAATTGAAGCTTATCTTTTTTACAGGAGGTTCCAGGTATGGGTTTTCACATTACTCAGCCAGGTTCTTCTGTTGCGACATCACTTATTGAGGGTGAATCAAAGCAAAAACATGTACTCCTATTAGAAATTAAGGTTGTACTTCATGAGTTCCATCTTTAACTCTTTTTTTCAGTGTTGGTCATGCTTTTATATTTGAGTAATAGTTTCTACTTTACCTAGGGAAATCAATATCGTCCAACAAAGATACCTCTGAACTCAGTGCGTCCTTTTGAATATACTGAGGTAGCTTCTTTTATCCACCAGATCCTCTATAATGAGGTAGCTTCGTTTTGTAACTACATCCCTACACAAAGGATTTATTTCAAATTCCTTTTTTGTTATGATGCATGGTACAGGTTGTGCTGAAGGATGAACCTGATATTGATCCTAACGATCACAGTTCGATTCTCGAACATTTGGATAAAGTAGTATGTATATTCCTCCTTCAATCCTTTGTCTTTGTCCAGGATATTATATGAAAAACCTTTTGTACGCTTGTTATCTTCTGTTCCTTTTATTGAGAAGTTTATGACCATGATTGCATTTTAACCACTTCTGATTGCGATAGGTCAGAAAGCTGATAGAAAGATCTAGTCAAAAGGCTAATAATGGATCTGCTGTAAAGCTACCCTTAGTTCGAGTAAAGGTGGGTTTCTCATGTGACGTGTTTCACTTTTTATTCGTTGCCCCTCTCCCTTCTTTTGTTTTAGTGCGAAATTCATGTTCCTTTTTGGATGACTAATCTGACAGGTAGACTACTCTGGGTTTATGACTATAAATCCTCAAAGGTTTGGACAAAAATATGTGGGAAAGGTACTTCTTATACTTATTCCTAGATCAGGGTTCGAATCGCTTTTTGCGAATCCTGTCTTTTCTCTAGAGAGATGCATTCAAGACTGTTCATGACATTTTCAAATTTATAGGTTGCCAATCCACAGGATATTCTCATATTCTCAAAATCTTCAAAAAGGGTTGGCAAGGAAGGTAATTTACTGTTTTCCTGGGAGTGACGAATCTATTTACATTTTCTCCCCATGCAAGTTTGGGTCAGTAGTCTCGCCCTTTCCATGGCTTTTCATTGATGACTGTATTTTGTGTTTCACAATTTAATGGTTTAGTTCTGCCTAAGTGATTGTATGATCATTTTTACGGCGGAATCTAAATATTGCTCATAACTTGACCAAATTTAATTCATTCATGTCATGGAGACTCTGCACATCTGGGCTGTGATGCCCTATCAACATTAGCTCTACTGAAATGAATCTTCAGTTATCCATCTTAGACTGTCATAAGATATCTCCAATTTGTCATGAAGGAAACTTATACCATCTATATACTGTTGAATCATGTAATGTCACACTGGGTATGTAAGGGAATTTAATGGGGTGTAAAAGGTCTTGGACTACTCCATCCATTGCATTAAGGTTTTGGGTTGGATGTTGAAATTCTTCACAAAACCGTTATAAGCTTCTACATTCAACTTCTTTTTCCCTAGATTTTTAGAGAACAAACAGTATCTTGCGGCTCGAAAGTCCCCCCTTGATTGATATTAAATAATAGACATTTTCAACTTTTCGTATCAGTGGTTATTCCATGTTGAACAGGACCATTTACCCTTCCAATTTTGTATCAGTGCTTATTCCAAGTTGAAATGGAACATTCATTTTATCCAGAGGAAATTTTACAATTCATCTTAGGAGATTGGTATAGATTATCTTATAGTTGCTCAAGATATTTTTACCATTCTGGGCTTTCTAAATTATTTGACCATCTGTAATGCAGATACGCGGTACTTGTAATGCTAAAAGATAATTCATCCATCATTTTGGATACCCTGATTCTTCTTGTCCAAGCTTCTACATTTGATTCTTTTTTGTTTAATGATATCGTGATGTACCGTAGTTTTCATTACCACCTTTATGAACATTTCTTTATTTCTTGTAGCTAAGTTTGACGATTCTGAGCGGCTTCGCCCTGAAGAATTGAATCAGCAAAACATTGAAGCTTTAGTTGCTGAGAGCAATTTGGTGGGTATCAAGTCGAAGTTTGAAAACTTCTCATTCGGATGTCCCTAATCACCTTTTTAATAGTTCAGCATTTGGGTTTTCATTGTCTTATATCCAAAACAGAAGCATATAATGCTTTTATATTTCGAGTTCACAAGAGTTTTCTTTGGAAACCAGTTTCCTTAAAGTAAAAGAGAATGTTCTCTTGGCAGCACGGCGAAGTTTCCAATTGGGCATTTTTATCAATTATCCTGAACTTTTCTCTCTTTGTCCACCCCACCCCCTGTTCACCCAGTTCTAGTCTATTAAATGTGGTTTTCCTTGTTTACCACATAATATATCCAATTAGCAGTTAAAGAAAAGCATGTATGTCACAGTGAAACAATTCAACTCTCGCAATCAGTGTATAAACAGAAGATTTGATAAGAACAAGCACAAGTGCACAGCATTTTGATGCTGAGAACAGCACATCAAAGTCCTCATTTGTTATCAATATTGTGGAGCTATCTAATAATGACTTTTTGCTACAGAAAATGGAGGTACTTCCAGTCAGCGATTTGGATGTTGCGCTGCACAATTTTGTAAACAAGGATGACAAAATGGCTTTTCATTCTTGTATAAAATACAACCTTGAGGAAACTCGAGTGAGTATTTCAATTTGTTATGTGGTAGTCGCTATAATCAGGGATGTTGCTACGTTCCATTTTCTTCTACTCCTACAGATTTGTTACTTTAATTGTGCATTACTAAGTCTGAAGGATTTCTTAACAGAACAAAATAGCTCGTGATTCAGATGACGTGAAGTTTGAAGAAGATGATATAATTTTAAAAGTTGGAGAGTGCTTAGAGGTAAGAATCTTATCTCTTTTACCTTGAGATAATATGTGCTGCTTTTGTAGTGGCGGGGACAAATACTTCTTCTTTTAACGGTGGTGTACAGGCCAACTTGCATGCACCTCGACTACTCCACCTGATACCTTCCACCAGTACAAATATGGGTAACTCTACCCACAAGGTTGAGGCAGATAAGAAGAAATCACCTAGTCTTTTTTGTCATTGTTGGGATGCGAACCCTGGTCTCCAAGGATTGTACCCACTTCACTGAGCACTAGGCACACCCTTGGTTCCATGGTGGGAACTGATACTTGGGACTCTATTAAGTCGTCTACATATCAAGATTCCCTTAAAGAAGAGCCTGTACCTTCTCAATTTTCTTCCCTTTATTCTTTATTCTTGGTTCACAGTTTCAATTGGGGAAAGATAGGTTGGGCACCCATTCAGTATCTTAGAATATAATGAAGGGGTGGGGTGCTTTTATCGATAACATTACTTTTAAGGTTGGGGATGGGAGTAGAGTTAGATTTTTGGGGGGCATAAGTGGTGTGGAGGTTTAGTGCTAAAAGATGAATTCTCGATGTTGTATAGAGTCTCTTGTCAAAGGGAGATGACCGTTTAGCAAGTTAGGGGAGCACAAGGGGATGGGACTTTTTGGGATTTGAGGTTCAGGAGGGATTTCCAGGATTGGGAGGTGAATAAGTTTCAGATTGCTAGACGTACTTCATAAGCGATGCGGGCCAGTTGATAGACCCCATGTCTTTGGGAGGTGGGAGCAACAAATTGTTTTTGTCAAGTCTTTCTACTAAAAGATGTTGGTTAGGATGGAAGACAGCTTTTCCTTTTGATTCGGTGTGGATTCTGGTGGTATGGGGAAGGTGTTCTTCACTTGGTTATCTGCTAGTGGGGTGATTTTAACGGCAGAGAATCTTAGGAAACGGAAGGTTGTCTGCATCAGTTGGTGTTTTCTTTGTAAGGAGCTAAGTTGCTTGGACTCTCTAAAAATGTTGTAAGATTCGTGTCGGATCCTCCAAAAATACACTACTTTTGGAGGATCCAACACGCATCCGTCTATATTTCTGAAGAGTCCGAGTAACATAGGTAAGGAGACAGGTGAGGACGTAAATCACATTTTGTTGCATTGCAATCTAGCAACAAGGCTATGGTGGGATATCTTTAGATGGTTCGGCGTTTCATGGGTGATGTCGAGATCCGTGAAGGAGTTGATGTTCAGTTGGAAGACTGGAGCTTGGAGAAGAAGCCAAAAGGCTTGGAATGTTACCCTTTTTGCCTTAATGTGGGTCATTTGGGGAGAGAGAAATAGGAGAGCTTTTGAAGGGGTGGGGATGAGCTTTGCTCAATTGAGGAGTAGCCTTCGTTTCCCTATTTTCTTTTGGTGCACCCATGTAGTTCCTAGTTGTATAGAGGATTGGGTATCTTTTGGAGGGAACCATATTTTGTAGGTTTCTCCTTTTTTGGGTATATATCTGAGAAAAGACATCATTTGACCCTTGAACTTGGCACGAAAACTCAGTTTAGCAACTAAACTTAACTTGTATTTATTTACCCCCCTTAACAACTTTCATCCCAATTATTTACCACCCTGAGAGCTGACGTGGCAAAAAAAAAAAAAAAAAAAAAAAAAATTAAGAGAGTGAAAAATATAAAAAGGTGGGCTCGCTGATATATATATATATATATATATATATATATATATATAATTAATTATTTTTTCTCTCCACCCCACCCCGCCCCACCCCACAGCCCCGCCCCCTCTTCTTCACCCCACAACCGCGCCCCCACCACCATCTTCTTCACCCTTCATTTTTTATTTTTCTCTTTCTTCTTCTTTCTCCTCATCCTACCATAACCACCCATAAGAACAACACCCACATCTTTAACCCACACCCACCACCACCATCACCCCACCAAATTTCATCCCATTCCTTCTCAAAATCGTCCAAATTGGTTATTTTGGTTGTCATTGTTGGCTATTATTATTATTATTAGCAACCCCATTTTTTCCCTAATCATTATTCCATAACTTTATTTTTGAAAGAAAACAAAAATCAAAATCAAGAAACCAAAAAATGGTGAAAATGGTAAGAAAAGAATGATGAGAATATAGAGAGAAAGAGGAATTTGTGAAGAAGAAGGAGGAGGAAGGTGGTGGGGGCGGGGCTGTGGAGTGGGGTGGGGGTTGTGAAGAAGACGAAATGGTGGGGGAGGGGCTGTGGCGTGGTGGGGGAGGGGCTGTGGGGGTCTGTGAAGAAGAAGAAGGTGGTGGGGGCGGGGCTGTGGGGTGAAGAAGAGGGGGCGGGGTGGGGGGTTGTGAAGAAGAAGATGGTGGTGGTTATGGAATAATGATTATGGAAGAAATGGGGTTGCTAATAACAATAATAATAGCCAACAATAACAACCAAAATAACCAATTTGGATGAATTTGAAAAGGAATGGGATGAAATTTGGTGGGGTGATGGTGGTGGTGGCGGTGGGTGTTGTTCTTATGGGTGTTTATGGTAGGATGAGGAGACAGAAGAAGGAAGGGAAAAATAAAAAATGAAGGGTTGGTAATTTTTTAGTATTGGTTATTTTGGTTGGCGGCGGCAGCGGGGGGGTTGAGGAGAAAGAAGAAGAAAGAGGAGGAAAGAAGAAGAAAGAGAAAAAATAATAAAAGAAAAACAAAAAATGAAGGGTTAGTAATTTTTGACATGGCAATGACGTGGCAACGATGTGGCAATGACGTGGCGCCGTGTAATACACCTCCCATTGTGAGAGTGGTATTATTTTCTCGGGGTGGTAAATAATTGAAATGAAAGTTGTTAAGGGGGTAAATAAATACAAGTTAAGTTTAGTTGTTAAACTGAGTTTTCGTGCCAAGTTCAAGGGTCAAATGATGTCTTTTCTCTATATATCTTGTATATGGCCATCTTATCTTGTTATTATTAATGGAATACTTTACTTGATCGGAAAAAAAAGGGAGACATTGCAATCTAGGTTAACACAGTTAAAGATGACCTTCAAGTCCGGCCCTTAAGATCCATTCATGATTGTTCACTACACAGTTCATAATGACATGAACAATTTGCATGTGCTTGGTCACGTCCAGTCAACTTAAATAGTACATGTATTGCTTGTTAAAAATTAGCCAAAGATGGAATTCGTCAGTCTTGGGATGATGAATAGAGCTGTACTGCTTTTTGCTTGGAATAGACGGGTGGAAAAGTTCTTCCAAACATTCTATGATTGCGATTCACTATTTTGCATAATTTTACATATTGACATCTATTTTTCTTGATTGTACTGATCATTGTGAGCTTCTTTTGGGCTTGTGAGTTGCACAATATCATTACCGGTATGTAATGGTCTGAAGCATTATATTATTATATGGCTTTTGTAGGAACGTGTCAAACAAAGAGCTGCACGAAATAAAGATGATCAACCTTTCTCCTTTAGTGGACAGTCTTTGGAGGTATTCCTTGTATTTTTTAGCTGAGGATGATCTTATAGAGTCGGTGTCCATTTTTATTTTGTCCAATATACGTATAATCCAAGGGCATCTGATCCATAATGTTTAAGGATATTGTACTGGTTCTCAGGATACTAGAGGCAAAAGTACTGGAGTAGGATCAGCAGTTTCATTTAGTGATGATGAGGATGCCACTATGCCCTCCGCCTCAAAGTCTACTGCCGGAAAAGGAAGGAAAGAGTCATCTCAATCTTTTAGATCCTCTCGTGATACTTCTGAAGTTGGCAAGACCTCTTCAAGGGGAAGGGGTAGAGGTAGAGGCAGAGGAAGGGCTTCCAATAGCTTGAAGCAGACAACCCTTGATGCATCTCTGGGATTCCGTCAGTCACAGAGGTTTGTCCTGGGTTCCTAGTAGTGATGCTCCAGTTTAACGTACTGCATCCAGTCTTCTTTACAAATATTCCACATGCAGAGGTTTTTTCTTTGTTGTGCTTGTCTCTTGCTGTCTTTGGCATCAAAAGGGTTCCTATGTGGCATGTTGCTGTTGTAAGCATCAAGCATTGATAGAAGTTTCATTATATTTCTGATCTAAAAACTACATGTACCTTACTAAGAATTAGAAAGCAGGATCGAATCAGAATACACTCGCCTTGGGCAAATAGGGGTGCCATTGGTCACACAAAAGCTGCCTAATAGTACGACAAAAGAATACCCATCATAAAGATGCTTCACGCTCTTTGAGTTGCAGAAGCAGATAAAACTCTTTGCTGCTTTTATTAAATAAGCGAATCAATAACAATATTTTTGCTTTGATCAGTGCAAATAAGCAGTTACGGTTACTTCTTACGAAAGTTTTGATGGTTTAGCATTTTCATGTTTTATTGTTTTTTTTTTTCATTTTTTTTAATTCCTATATAAACTTAAACTTTCATCAATAATTTACGATATATGGATAACAATTCTGCTTTTTTCGATTTTGCTTCTTTAGAAACTTGTAATTACTTAGAAGTTTGATCTATTTTCATTTCTTACTCTATAACTTAATTGTTGTGGAGTTTTAACACTTCCTAAAAGTAGGAATTATTTAATGAATATGAAATCACATCAAGAGCAGTCAAATAGCTGTCATCTCTTTTTGAAAGACTGATTAAGTTGTCATCTTTTAAATGTTTGCATAAAACAAAGGATCTTCATATGAAAGAAAAGAAGCACCGTCTTCAACATTTTGTAGGGTCAATGTTTACAAATAAAATTTTACACAGTCAAAATAGCTGATAGCAGTTTGCATCTGCTTTAGAATTTGCTACAATTCTAGGTAATGTTAGCATTTTTTGCAATTACTCCATGTCATACAAGTCCTTTACATAAATTTTGCTGCTGCAGATCTGCATCAATTGCTGCATCTGCGTCAGTGCGAAGTATTGCCGAAGATGATGAGAATGTGGAATCTCCTTCAAGTGATGAAGATGCCAAGCAGGACACTAATGCTATTGACGAAAGCTCAGTATGTCCTATCTTCCTTATTGAATACATTTCTTGCCCCAATCACTTCTCTTCCTGGTCTAGAAAGCTGTGTTAGGGAAGATAAAAAAATAAAAAAAGAATATTGGAAACAAGTAAAGGCACTTAACTTGCACACGGTTTAATTGCGGTCCTATATGAGCATTACATTGCATTTTATACAATCAACGCCAGCATTACTCACACTGTTGAAAAATAGAAAGCAAAAGATTGGAAGTGTTAGAAATGGCAACGAAAAACCTTAGCACAAGTTCATAACTGCAAAGTTCTGGCTCTCCTCTCGTTGCCTGAGAATTGAAGTTAGAAATTAATAGCATGAATAAAAGAACTTATATTCGAGAAAGAAGGAAGACAACAGATGCCTATTCTATCTATTGATGATCCGTGGAGACTCCGACTCACTCTTCAGTCCACATTTGCCCACTTAACCGCTGTGCTTCTCAGCTGCCAGTTATGTGGTGATTACATTTGCATTTAGAGTAAGGAATGAGGAGTTCCAGTTGCTTTGAACTACTGAACAACCAGTGCCGTTATAATAAACATAACCACTTTAGTTTGAATCTGTTTTCCCCTGTGATTTTTTGTTGGATAGTGTGCATCAAAATTGCAAATACTGGTTGGTGAAAAGTATTTCTTGGATTTATCATAATTTTTTTGTCTCACATCCTTTTGCTGTATGCTACATAATTGCGCCTTTATATGCTGTCTCCCATTGCTAGGATGATGATAAGACAGTCCAGGGCAAAGGACGCAAGAGGGCTGCTCCAAGGGGAAGGGGCAGAGCTTCAGCAACAGCGGCTAAAAGGGGAAAAAGATCAGATAGCTCCTCATCTTCACTTCAAAGGATGCTCATGGATGCAGATGAAGATGATGATGATGATGATGACGACATGGCAAAGAAAGAAACTAGACCTCGACCTCGACCTCGGGTAAGTGATGTATCAGAAAGTATATATGGATTGAATTTAGCTGTTATAAAAGGCAATGCTTATAGTATTTTGACAAATAAAACTTTGTAAAATATTCTTCTCCATGGAAAATGTTATCCCGTTTAAGTTGAATTTTGCTGTTTGCTTCTTCTTGAGTGTGCTTATAGTTATGTCTTTATAATTATGCTTCTGTAGTCTAATATAGGGGCTTGAGTTTATCTCAGCATGATTACCTGAATACATTCAGTTACTTCAAATGAAATTTCTAATCAGATTCCAGTGGCTCATTTTTGAAGAAATAAAATCTAAATTGTGTTATAGGGAGAATTGATGAGAGATCAAAGATTTCATAAACTTGTGCAGTTTTCCTCCTTGTGAGGTACAGGAGGCTGGAACTTAAACTTTTTTTTGCGCGGATTGCCCTTCATTTGGGGTGGTCTTTAATTTTTGCCCTTCAAATTGGTGGTCTTTAAGTATTGCCTCTCGCCTAACACCCTGAAGTTGTGGGTTCGAACCCCAGCTCAGTAAAAAAAAAAAAAAAATCGAAAGGCAGAATTTTCGCGAGGCAGAGGTTGCAAAATTCTGCCATGCAAATTCTGCCTATTTGGGCCTTAAGGCAGAATTTGCATGGGCACAGGCATAAAAATTAAAGACCACCTCCAGCGAAGGGCAATCCTACAAATTGCCCGAACTTAAATATCCATTTAGTTATTGATAAATATTCAAGAAATTCTGATGTTGACAAAAGGTGCAAATTAATTAGGGAAATTGCACATGACAAGTGATAAGTAACACGCTTAAGCGTCTCTTCTTCACTGAGCATTCAAAAAGTTGTGCATTTTACCTCACCTTACAAAGCAAAGTTTTCTAATTTGAAACATGGTGCGCATGACTAATGTTCTTTGCAGGTAACTAGGAATTACGGTTCTTTAAGGAGATGACCGTAGCTGGAACTTCTGATACCATTTGTTCCATTCAGGGATGTTGATTATGATGACTGAATTTGCATATCGAGTTGTAAATATACATTAGTAAGTCGCATAGTATTTTCGGTTTTAATTCCAGCGGCTTTGTATTACTTTGAGGAGTAGGTCTTGTTTCTTTACAGTTTACAGGTACAGTTGGCTTCCAAATCTAATCCAATTTTGAACATGCATTTGCTCTAGTGAACTAAGCGACATGGTTATGTTTCTTCCAATGCGGTATATTCTTCAGTCAGATTGCGGAATTACCTTTTCCTTTATCCAGTGTAGTGCTGCAGAATGAGCCCATATTTTGTCAACCTGTCCAATCCGCTCATATTTTTATGGGTCGTATGGGTGATATATAAAGGAATTTTTACTGGTTATAGCTTCTGTTAAGACCTAATTATTAATAATAACTACCCTTTTATTTAATTATAATTAGTAGCTAATTCACTTTTCTAAATTACAATTGGTAGTTATATCAAAATACATACCCAAATACATATATCTTTCTCTATTCCCACTCACTATCCATTTTGATTTTCCATCCTCTCAAAACCCTAAAAAACTTTCTCTCTCCTCCTCACTACAATCGCCGCCGCCACGGTCCGGAGCTCCCGACGACGACTCCAGCGGATCCCAACCAAAACAACCGCCTCTCTCTCTCTCTCTCTCCCCCCTCCTCGCATCTGGACCGACTTTGAACATTTGAAGACAAACCTCAGCGTCACCATAAATGGCAGCATGAAACGGCGGAGAGAATCAGATCTGCTTCCAGATCTGGTCGATTCCGGTGTCGGCGCATCCAAATACAACTAATTCACTCGTGACCCAACTGATCTTCCACATATTATACATCATCATTCATCTTCTTTTCTTTATGTAGCTGGCTCAGATCTGCGGATTTGAGTGTTTTTTTGTATTTTTTGAGTGTATTTGTTAACAGTGTATTTGGCTGAATAGATGAACAATGTATATCTCAGATATGATATATTTGGAAAATGGCTCGGATCTAGCTAGCTCGGATCTATAACGGATTTGAGTGTTTTTGTTAACAGTGTATTTGGCTGAATATATGAAACAATGTATTTGGTTGAATGTGTGAACATATGTATTTGGCTGAATATATGAACAGTGTTTTCAAATACACGGAAATTTAAATGTATTTGGCTTCATATGTAGCTTGAATGTACACAATGTATTTGACATTTTGTTAAAATCCATTCAAATACATTGAATATATGAGCTTGTTTTCAAATACACGGATTTTTGAATGTATTTGACTTCATATGTAGTTTGAATGTACACAATGTATTTGAAATTTTGTTGAAATGGCATCAAATACAACGAAAACCCATAAATGTAGCTACAGAATCAATATGTATTTGAAAACAAACAAATACACCCATTAAAATACATATGTTCATTAAATAGTAGCTATGGTTGGTAATATTGAAAAGGTAGCTACTAAAGGTAAGGACCTATTAAAGGGTAGCTATTTCATGTAAGTTTACCTATTATAAATGGGTAAAATTTGAGCCTCAACCCGTATTCAAACCGTAGGAATATAGGTATTCACAGGTAAAATGTGGGTAACATACTGGTTAGTCTAAATTGTTGGTAAGTTTACTTAAACTGGCTTTGCAAGTCTCAGAGCCACCAGAGGCATTTTGGTTGATTTATTTAAATTAACAGTTGCAATGCATAGCTTTAGCTCTATGTAAGACTGACTTGGTCATATATATGGAGTATTATTCTATCACTAGAACGGATTCAAAGTACGGTAATAGAGATTGAGAGATAAATATTTTAGAGATTGCAAATTGAGAGAAATATTGAGACTTTGAGAGGAGGAGGCAGAGAGAATAGTGAAAGTTGTGTGAAATAAAATGGAAATATGATAATGGATAAAAACTTATAAATCGAATTTTGTGAAATAAAATAAAAATATGATAACGGATAAATATTTATACGTCTGATTTTGGGAACACTATGTAAGCAGTAATAATAATGGATAAATTTATAAGTCTAGCCATTTCGGAGTCTATCAGGCATGCACGGTGGAAGTTGCAAAAGTTTACCTCAAACAGTCTGTCTTGCCAACGTCAATTTTTTCCCTTAAATGAAGTTGTGCAAATAGGGTTATTTGCACTTTTGGCCCTATTTTTGTGTTTGTTGGTCTTTAATTTTTGCCGATCAACGCAAATAACTTTTTCATGTGCCATAAATTTATATTTTTGCATCATAATATTCAATAAGTTATGCATCACGCCAAAAAGGACTTATGCCCGATAGACATAAATCCATTTTGAAAAGCAAAAGTTAAAGACCAACCAGCCCATTTGAAGGGCAAAAATGAAAGACCAGCACATTTGAAGGGAGAACCGTGCAATTTCTTCAAGGATAACGGGTCAAATAGTATCCTGATTTGGGTTAACCATCTATTTAGCTGCAGATCCGACTTGAATTTGCAGTGTTTATAAACAAAGCAATTAACTAGCCTTTCACTAAAACCCAACGTTCCTTTCGCCTCGATGAGAAGGTGACTCTATATGAAAGCCCCCAAAAGAAAAAGAGAAAGTTGAAATTGCACGAATTGTCCTTCAAATTGATTGGTCTTTAATTTTTACCGATTTTAATTTGTGCGATTTAGCAATCGAGCTTATGTCTAGTGGGACATAAGTTCTTTAAGGGTAAAAGTCATGCGGAACATAATTTGACGGATATTATGATGCAAAAATATAAACTTACATCCTGTGAAAAAATTGTCTGTTATAAGGAGTCGGTTAGTATGCACGATAAGGTGGATATCCTAAGATTAAGTTTGGGATAAATTTTATACCTGGATAAGATGGATATCCCAAGAATAAGTTTGGGATAAATTTTATATCTTGTTTCATTAAAGGGTATAAATTTACTTCAACCAAATAAGGTATAAAATTTAGGGGAAAGAACGTCGTTGCCCCTTGAAAACAACATAATTACCCGTCCATAACCCTCTTACTTTCATGCCCCTAAAATTATTTACCCGAAATGCCCCAAAATTATGATATCAACATGGTATATAAATATACTGAGATGGTATCATGTCCATTTATTCCAAAGACGCACTTTTCTCAAAAAACCGTCTATGAGACCATCATCTTATATACATATCTTTGTGATGGCATTGTGGAGGACTGCTTCAGTCCATCAGTGAGACACTCCTCATTCCTCCATGACACCATCGTGAAATAAAAATATTCTAAAATGATATCATGAAGGACTATTTCAGTCGGTCGGGTAAGAAACGAAATTAGTTTAAGAGGAGGCATGGACGGGTAAATATTTCACATTTTAGGGATGTTTTGTGTTGTTTTCCCTAAAATCTATCCCAATCTTAGTCCTGGATATCTCATCTAATCCAATCAAGCTTAGTATTATTTTATTCTACCTCCCAGGTAAGATATATTGATCCAGAAATTATAATCCTATAAAAGTTAAAAGACCAGCCCAAAAATAGAGGCCAATGACCAAAAGATAAAAGGATAACGGGTCAAATAGTATCCGGATTCGGGTTACCCTCCAGATCCGACTTGAATTTGCAGTGTTTATAGCTAGCCTTTCCCCAAACTTAACGTTCCTTTCCCCTCTATAAGAAATCGAAGTTTCCCGTCACTGTCGTTAAGTTTGATCGGAAGTTATTATTCGACACCGGTAAGTTGCTTTTGTTTTGTTTGAACAATTTGCGTGTGGAATTTTGCTATTTTTGTGTGAATCAGAAGTTTCCTTTTTTGGAACAGACTGAAGTCACAACGTTTGTTTGGTGAATTTTGAGATTTGTAGGAAGTTAAAACTTAAATATTCTGAAATTTGGAAGTAGTAACATTTTACTACTATTTTTCTGCATTTCGATTTTGGCCTGTGGATTTTTATAAATTATGCACTTGTAATGTAAAGGAGGAAAAGTTAGTAAAAGTTAATCGCAATTTTAGGTAATTTGGTTTATGAGATAAGACGTGATTATGGTTATGTTGAAGCACCGAGGGAAACCCTAATTTTCCATAAGAGACAAATTACAGTGTATATATAGTATGCAAGAGGATTCACTGAGGACATAAAATTACAGTGTATATATAGGGTAGATTTTCTGTGTTTACAACAACAACAAGCCCAGTAGAATCCCACCATGTGGGTTCTGGGGAGGGTAGAGTGTACGCAGACCTAACCCCCCACCTTGAAAGGTAGGGCGGTTGTTTCCGAAAGACCCTCGGCTCAAGAGAGGAAAACAAGACAAAAGGTCAGATAGGGCCAAGCATATCAAAAACAATATGAAAACGAGGAATAACAAAAGCGAGAAAGTCATGGTAGAAAGGAGCATTAACTACCATAGATAAATAAGATAATCAAAGTACAAAGGCCTAACAAATATAAGCAGAAATCAAATGGCAATAAACGAATGAGCAAAACTACAACTACTATGGTGAAAAGATCAGCAACCTAGCCTTCTGTCCTAATCTGAGTCCTCCACAACCTCCTATCTAAGGTCATGTCCCTCGGGTCGAACCGTGCCATATCCTGTCTAATCATCCCTCCCCAATACTTCTTAGGCCTCCCTTTATCTCTCCTGAAACCGCCCATAGCCAACCTCTCACACCTCCGCACTGGAGCCTCTCCTCTTCACATGCCCAAACCATCTCCACCTCGCTTCCGGCATCTTGTCCTCCACTGATGCCACTCCCACCTCGTCCCGGATATCTTCATTCCTAATTCTATCCCTCCTAGTGTGCCCACACATCTATCGCAGCATTCGCATTTTCCCGACTTTCATCTTCTGAACATGAAAGTTCTTGATCGGCCAACACTCCGCCCCGTACAATAAAGTCGGTCTAATCACCACTTTGTAGAACTTGCCTTTAAGTTTTGGTGGCACTTTCTTGTCACACAGCACTCCGAAGGCGAGCCTCCATTTCATCCACCCTGCACCAATACGATGTGAAACATCCTCGTCGATATCCCCATCTCCCTGTATAATGGACCCAATGTACATATATTAACTTTTGAATACCCTGAACAAATGCATATGGTTAGCTTAAGTGGTCCAGGGTATTCAAAATTGTCTCGAGCATCCTAGGTTCGATTCTCAGGGACAACATCATTTTTTATAATTAGCTTTTGTTGTTTTTGTCGAACACCTTGAGTGAAAATCCTGGATGGTTATGGAGGTCGTGAATTAGGGTAGAAGGTTAGGAAGAGGCTGAATTTCAAAATATCCGTTGCTTTTTAGATTTTATTTGCAGGGCATAAAAAAATAATTAAGAGAAGAAAAATAGAAAGGATCTGTAAGTTCATAATACCGTGCCAAGTTCTAGTAAATCACAAGCTGCTCTGCTAATTTTCAAGGCTTACCTTGATATGAATGGGGTGGGTTAAACCTGAAAAAACCCCGAAAAGATCAGCCAAACTGAAAACTTTGGTTTTCAGTTTATTTGGTCGGTTCACGGTTAAAATTTCGTTATTTCAATTTAGTTGTCAGTTTCAAGAATTCTGTTTCCCAGTTCGTTTTTAATCAAAGTGCGTAAAGAGCTTCTGCTTGGCTCCTTTAGGGTTAGTCTTTAATTTTTAAAATTCTATTAGCCAAACCCAATTTCCCCCAGCCTCAGATCTGAAGCCCAAGCTTGGGTGACCTAAGCCTAAAGTAAGCTAAATTTGCTGAGGCCTTTTAGTTTAGTATTACACTGTTACACTAGGATTCTTGTTCTTCCAATCCCAAGAACCATTTTCGCTTTTGCTGCTGCTGATTGCCGATAGCTGCTTGCTGCCATCCATCATCCTTGCATTCCCAACTACCTATTATTACTTTCTCGTAGTCTGATTCATTAACAATAAGTCAAGTGTGGAAACGGAGACAAAGCAACTAGGAAACCATGTTTTTTTTTTTTTTTTTGATTAAGTGTGAACCAGTCTCCTCCTTAAGACTGCTATTGTTACTATTATTACTTTTCTGATAGTCTGATCCATTTAATACATATTCCTACGTTGACTTGCTTTATGGTCTTTTCCTTTTGTGTCTCAGTCTTCAGATCACCATTTTTTCACTTCACAACTCGCTGAACCGCCTACCTTATTTTCTGCTGATTTTCTTATGCAAACCGGGAAACTGAAAAACAGAACCGAACCGAACATTTAAAAATCGAACAATCTGAAACCAAATTAACTTCAGGAACCAAACTTCTGGAAAACCAAACGAAACCAACTGACCCCACCCCTAATATCCTATTTGCATTTAATTTGTTTTAGTTACAAAACCCGACATTTTCTTTGTTGACTTTGCATGCAGATACTCTAAGGTGAATTGTCTCAAAACTATAACTGGGCATGTGCACAGCTAATAAGCCAAATGATAGTAAATCTTTGTATCATTGCTAGGTTGTTCGCCCTGCACTCAACTTTCTTAGTATGACATGTTAATTTTGGTAATGGTGCAACCGATGACTTTCTTATTATGACCTATTACCTTGTAATAGTGCTAATTTGCGGAGAAATCCAGAAAGTACAGTGACATTACATACTTTATGAGGCATGCTTATTTATCTTATTTTTTTTTTTTTTTTGAAACTGGTAACTAATGCTTATTTATCTTATTATCATCTATGCCTTAGGGATGTCATAACAAACAAAACTTTTATCTTTAATTTGCCTTATTGTCGTGTTAATTATGAGCAGTGATGACTAGCAGATCACAAATTTTTTTGTATGCACTCCCCTGTAGCCTCTTTTCTCAGTTGTTAAACGACTTTGCTTTGTGTATTTGGTAACAAGGGAAAGAAACAAAAGAAAAATGAAACGAATATCAGCCCGCATATATTTCTTCTATCATGTCGGCTGCAATAATTATCACTTGTTTCTCCTTTCCCGTTTGGAACAAGTTCCCCTTCAGTTGTAATTTGCTTGAATTTGTAACACAGAATTCAGCATGACTGGACTTGAATTTTATGCATGAAATTCTGAAACTGAAAGCCTATTCATGTAATTTTACTAGATTATGGATTGAGCAGCGTTTCATGATCACATAAGAATATCAGTTTGGTTTTGTTGGCCAAACAATGCTTTGGAACTCAATTATGCGAGCATCTTCTACCATTTACCAAAATTATTATGTGCTGTGTTTCTCTGACTGACTCAATCCTAGTTAATAAAATAAGAAGTTGAGATGAATAGTAGTTTTGTCAGTAAGTTCTACAGTTACATGCATTTGCTGCAGTTCAGGTCATTTATCAGCAAGTCTTACATTTACATGCATTTGGTGCAGTTAAGGTCATGCCTAAAGTAAAAACAAACCGTGTCAAATATCCAGAAGGATGGGAGTTGATTGAACCTACTCTTAGTGAACTACAAGCAAAAATGAGGGAAGGTATTGTCACTTCAATTAAGAAATCTATTTTAGTGTTTGTTGTTTTCTGTGTAGCCAAAATGATGTTCATCTCCTAACTTCAATATTTTGACTGCTGCTACAGCTGAGAATGATCCTCATGATGGGAAAAGAAAATGTGAGGCTTTGTGGCCTATTTTCAAAATTGCTCATCAGAAGAGCCGGTATATCTTTGATCTCTATCACAGGAGGAAAGAGATATCCAAGGAATTATACGAGTTCTGCATGGATCAAGGATATGCGGATCGCAATTTGATTGCAAAATGGAAAAAGGTAAGCCTCGCTGCTTCAGTTTTTGTGTGCCACATTTGCTTTTCTTGTTTTTCTTGTTGCACTGACATCATTTTCATTTTGTGGGGAACTCTTGTTCATGTAACATATCCCAATGCATATCTCTTCTTTCTGAATGTGTTTCTGTTTTGACTTTTGTTTAGTACTTTTCTCCAGTGTTTGGGGGGGTCGGTGGGGGGATGCAAGGGTCTTGGGGTGACCCTTTCTGCTGTTGTGTATATAATGACTTTGTTGTCAATTCTCATTGTTTTGCCTCTGAATTACAGCCTGGTTATGAACGGCTCTGCTGTTTGAGGTGCATGCAACCGCGTGATCACAACTTTCAAACAACCTGTGTCTGCCGTGTTCCAAAGCATCTAAGGGAGGAGAAGGTTATAGAATGTGTCCATTGCGGCTGTAAAGGTTGTGCAAGCGGAGATTGACCCCTTCTTTATAATCAACTAATGCTTCGCCTTAGATGTTTTGTACTTGTAGTGAACCTCCTTTTATTCAAAGCACTGATCAAACGAAGTGTAGCACATCACAGCCAGTTCAATGCTATCGGCCGTGTTTGATGAGATAACAATTGTGGCTCTGCAGTATCTACTATAACCTGTGTAATCTATTTATCGCAAACACTTAAACTTGCCTTGTAACTATGATATGGTTGGTTGGTTGCAAGTAAACCATGAGTTACGTCCATATTAGCATTGTGAATGGGAACAAACTACTGCAGATAATTCCTGTTGGGCTTTACGTTTATGAAATAGGAGATTTTCTTTTATTTTTTTGTGCGGATTGCCCTTTATTTGGGGTGGTCTTTAATTTTTGCCCTTCAAATTGGTGGTCTTTAAATTTTACCCCTCGTCTAACACTCCAAGGTTGTGCGTTTGAACTTCAGTTCAGTTTAAAAAAAATAAATTGCAAGGCAGACTTTGCAAAATTAATTCTGAGGCAGAATTTTGAAAATCTGCCCATACAAATCTACCCAGCAGAATTTGGGCTGTACAGGCAGGATTTCTGCTCATGCAAATTTTGCCTGAAGGTAGAATTTCTGCCTTAAGGCAGAATTTGCACGGGCCGAATTTAAAGACCACTATTTTGAGGGGTAAAAATTATAGACCAGCCCCAGCGAAGGGCAATCCTGCAAATTGCCCGATTTTCTTAAACCTAACTGGGAAATCTACGACTTTCCAATTCCTTGATACTAGAGTGTGCTAAAATCAGTTTTGAGATATGTATACCATAAGGAAATTTATGTTTTACGAATCTGTTACAAGACTTGACTACTCGATTGCGCAAATATTTTACAGTTCCAGTGATTGCATGTCTGATAGTTGATCTGACTTGTAGATCGTGCTTCGCTGTATCCCCTTGACAAGTTTAATGAACTTCCTTTTTGGCTAGAAATGACTGTTTCTTCTTTGTTGGAAGCAGAAATGCACAAGAATTTGATAATATGTGTTGAGACGTTGATGTCAAGATAGGTTCTGATCTTCTTGAGAATTTGGAAGAACCGTTCTCTTGGAACAGCCAATCACAATTCTCTATTAGCAGGAACGAGCTTCAGTAACTTTGCCAAATCATAAGACTTGAAATCTTTGCCATAACAAAGGCTAATATCAAGGGGTGTCTTTCGATCCTGTGAAACGTAAATGATCAAGGGTTATTAAATATTCACATGCATACGCAAGGAAACAAAAAAAAAGCCTCTACTAATAGTGAGGGATAAACCCTAATCATTCATCTCCGTTTGTGTGGGATTGGCACGTCTATATTTGGGTTAATGGTGAAAACTTACTTGCATGTGTTTACAGTAACCAATGAATGCAAGATACATGTCTTTTATACATATATTTATCACTAAACCAAACACAACTCCATCTTCAACTTCAAATTCCAAATAAAGTGAAAAATATTTGGTTTATTGAAATTGAAAAAAATGAAAATAAGGTTTTAGGTGTTTTTCAAATTCCAAATACCATAACTTCAAGTTGTATTTAAAATTTTCATGGCCAAAATGTTGATTTCCAAATATAGTGAAATAACTTTCCGGAAAAAGTGAAAAATTCTGATGACCAAACCGGTTGAAATTTTATGTTGTTCGGACTCTCCAAAAATGTAATCCCACTTGTGTGGGATCCTCCAATAGTACACTACTTTGAAGGATTCGACGCGCACCTGTCAGTATTATTGAAGAGTCCAAGCAACATAGGTTTTGAATAACTTTTGCCATCTTTTCTCAAAGTAGTTTACAAAAATTGTGCTGTAATCAGGATATTTTATCGTTGATAAGCACATAGGTACAAATGCATTTCTTGTGGGGTGGGGGGTTGGGGTGGGGGCAATCTTTGCTGAATCAGTGGATATGATCATGATGTTGGGATAACTTTAGTACTGAAAGATTTTCAAGTGCAAACATCTTAAGCCGTAGAGATTGCACCAGCACCTACAATTTTACCTTATTCTTCCTGTACTTATCTGCTCCATTGACTAGAAGAATCTTGGCTATGTCTCTGTTTCTGCTTTGCATGGCCACGTGCAGTGGCGTCCAGCCCTCCTGTAAGAAGGAATTACTACACCTAAGCTAACAGGGGGGGGTGAAAATGTCAGAAAATAGAATAAAGCGCATCCACTTACATTATCAGTAGCATTCACATCAACCTTGTATTTGATTAACATTTTAACAGTTTGCATGGCTCCTGCTTGAACTGCGTAGTGAAGCGGGGTAACACCGTCCTGTTAACATAGTGAAAAAGATATAAATATGACTAAATGCAATCAAACTTTAAGCAAGTTGTTTAAAAAGAGAAAAGCAAATACGTGTAGTCTCACCATATCCGTGACTTGAGGGTTCGCACCTTTTCGTAGAAGATGACTAATGACAGCCTCTTTTTTACCAAAAACGGCATGGTGAAGAGCTGTTTGCCCTTCCTGTCACCGAAATTAACTCAATGACTACTTAAAAACACAACGAACGATCAAGTACTAAACGTCAATCAACACTATCTACATTAGGGATACAACGAATCTTACCTTGTCAACAACATCAATATCGATACCTTCCTCTAGAAGTCTATCCATAAATCGTATCTGCCCTGCTAATGCAAAAGTGTGAAGAGGGTTCCATTTTGCCTGGATTAGGCACACATCCAAGAGTATCAGGATTTTTCCAGAAACCAGCAAAAGTGTGAGTTAATTATCATATATTCATATCCATAGATCTCTTTTCAATAATGTGGCTTCAGCTCTAAAGTTAGTCGGTAGTATCTAAGACAGTAAGGGGTCATTTGGTTAACGGGAATAGGATACTAGGATACTATTCCTGGTATTAAATATGGGATCACATTTATCCACCGTTTGATTACTGGTATAAGCTAATACTGGTGTGAATTTTATACCAAAATCTTGGTATTATATCCCGTATAGGATCGATCAAAAAAACAATCCCAGCATTATAGTCTTGGGATAGCCTTAATTTGATCCAAATGACCCCTAAGGATAGAAAGTCCCTGGCTTGCACAAAAGAATACTAATTTACTTATCAGGGAAGATGTTAGTATAAAGAGGCAAATGAAGCTCCTTGGAACTTACAGTTGATATCTTATCCAGCTCTGGAGTTTGATTTTGATACAAAATTGCCCTTTCCTCTGGGCTCAAAAGCTGTTCAACCTCTGAAAACAAAAAAAGATGCTAGTTTCAGATACAAGAGATTCAAAAGAGATCAGATAACTTAACCTGAAACATTTTGAGACTACTAGAACAAATGCTAGAAGTAGGTTGACAACCATAAGGTCCAAAATTAAATATTTGTACTTAAAATTTGTTTTTTTTTTTCCCACACATATACAGCGTTGAACCAAAGCTACTGGTTCGGATGAAACTATAACATATACACTACATCCGCCCCAGTTTCCAGACTACTAGCACAGATACTAGAGATTCAAAATATATCAGATACAAGGAAAAAGAAAAACTATTTCCCTAGAATGACAATCCTAGAGCTTCTGCCAACTGAGGCCTGGGTACAAAACCAAATTTGGAAGAAATTATACAACATAACTTATTAACATCATTTGCTGGAACTATCCATTTTTCAACTTTAGGATTCAGTTGCCTCGTTTGTAATTTCCTTCTTGTCTTTGGACAATCCGAATAAATGATCACTTTTCAAGAATTTGCCAAAGAAAATGAACGGTTCTACAGCTTGTTTGGATGGTTGTTACCTATTGTATTGCATCGTATTGTTACTTAAATTTTGTTGGATCTTATTGTCAATCCATTAAAATGTCATTTAACGTAACGACCGACTTGGTGTGATCGGGCCTTTGCCTTTTTTTTTTTTTTTTCCCTTATCTTATTCTTACTTATTATTAATATTTAATAATCCTATTAAATCCTTTACAATACCTTTTTAATAATACCTCTACCTCCTACCCTACTTTTTATTTATAGTAATATCGTAAGTTTATTCTTCAGATTGTTGATGCCCGTCATTATGAAACCATACATTCTATCTAAATATTGTATTAAATCAAAACAATACAGTACAATAACATATGAAACGATATGTAACAACCAATTGGAAACAGCACAAAAAAAAAAAAAAAAAAAAAAAAACTTACGTTTCACAAACTCGTCTTCATAATTGCTGCTAGACAGCCCATTTGTAGAATTAGCATTTACTTCATTTTCTGCTCCATATTCCATATCTTCTTCTTCTTCTTCACTATCACTACCATCATCAGGATCTTCCCAAAAATTACCTTTACTTAACTTGACTATACTAATCTTTTTAGGAAAATTTTGAAAAGAAAGAAAACCCAAATTAATTCTTCTTTGAAATCTGAAAGAAATGACATTAACAGTAGAAGTAATAGCTGTAGTTGTAGTTGGACATAGCTGTGTAAATGGAGAAGTTGAATTATACTGCAACGCCATTATTTTCTCCATATTTTAATGTTGAGGTTAAACTATAATAGCAAACTGAAAATACCCATGAATTAAAGAATGTTGATTGAACAAGAGTTTGGATCATTTTTAGTCTCTTTGAGGCATTTTATCGAACAGTTAAAGAGGTTTCTGTAATGGGCTACTCAGATAGGATTATCATTATGTGATTGAAAGGGTCATTTGCAGAGGCAATTTGCAGGATAGTCCTTCGCTTTTAGCCCTCAAATTTGTTGGTCTTTAACTTTTGTGCCTTAAGGCAGAATTTACATACACATGAGGCGGAAATTTTGTCTCTGCCTATGCAAAATTCTGCCTTGCGAATTTTGTTTACCTTGGTATTAGGTGAAGAACAAAATTTAAAGACTACCAATTTGAAGGACAAAAATTAAAGACCACCCCAAATGAAGGACAATCCGCACAAAAAAAAAAAAAAAGCATTTGCACGATTGGCTTCAAAGGCATTGGTCTTTACTTTTTGTCCCTCAAATTGTTGGTCTTTAATTTTTGCATTTTTCTTAATATCCCGAGGTTTTGGGTTCAAATTTAGACTTAATTAAAAAAAGAAGAAGAATTTCACAACACAGATGTTTTTAGCAAAATTAGGCTTATTCGGACAAAAATTAAGCCTTAAGGCAGAGGTTTGCCTTATGACAAATTTTTAGCCAAAATTAGGTCTGTTTGGACAAAGTTTGCCTCAAGAAATAGCGCAAACTCCACCTTAAGGTAGAGTTTGAATCCAAAACTCTACTTGGCGAATCCAAAACTTTATCTTATGAATTTTCTTTTAATTTTTGACTGCGCGGGGATTCAAACCCGAAATCTATTTTTAGTCGAAGGACAAAAATTAAAGAATAACAATTTGAGGGACAAAAATTAAAGACCAGTGCTTTCGAAGGCCATTCCGCGCAAAAAAAATGGATTGAAAGCGGTCTAATGGGCTTCATCCATTTGGGCTGTGAAAGCCCATGTATGTTTCACTCGTAAAATTCTCGCTAGTGGACAATTGTTTATATATGACCTTTTTTTTAATAATTCTTTTATAATTTATAGACCTTTTAAACTATGGTCTAAAGTTCATTCTGAACAAACTGAATATTTAATGAGATAACGTTAAACGACAGTCTAAATTTTGCAAATTATTATAAACTTAGACAACAATATAATGTTTTATCTGTAAAGTTGAGGGATATATGAACAAGAGCTTGAATAATTTTTCGGGAAATTTCCTATATACACGAGAATGATTTTTTGAGCAAAATAAAGGCTGCCAAGAGGGTCACGTTTTTTTTCAAAATTGCTACAATTATATAAACTATTACTATGTTTAGTAAATATGAAAAATGCTTATATGTTTTGTAATAAAGGGCATTAAATAGTCTTATGGTGTGATTTCTCGTTATGGAAAGCAGCATGTCATGATTTTACAGAGGTGGACCCAAATGGGTGGGTGGGAGTGCACGTGTACTTTCGAAAGGTGCACTCCCATCTTTCGAAAAAAATTATGTATATATATTTATATGTGTGTGTATATACTTTTATAAATTAGTATATATTTAATTGTGCACTCTAACAAATGAAATTGTCTTTTAAGCACGCGTTAGTTGCAGAATCGTTTCTTTACATGTTACCCGGATCGAACCCAAATGCCACTTTTAATTATTTTTTTAGCCTATTTTTAGGAAAACAATCAGCGTTAAATGAGCTCACCTATATTTGAACTTGCACTGTCACCACATGTTGCACAGTCTTAGTCACTGAGCTATCTCTTTCATTTGCTTCACTGTATTAAATTTTATTTATTACCCATATTTGACCTATATACTTGTATTTTCGCCACTGTTACGCTATTAATGACCGGTCTGATACGGTATTTTCCCTCAGTCGTCATTAAATTTTGTGTTGGAGTTTATGTCAAGATATTGGTGCCCCCGCCGTCTTAAAATCCTGATTCTGCCTCTGGTCATGAAGATTATGCAGTCCATCAATTCAGCCCTCTTCAATGGGCTTCACCCATTTGGGCTATGATAGCCCATATACGTTTCACTCTCAAGGAACAATAAAAGGAGCCTGGACGAGTATTTTCTCTCTCTCTTTTTTCCCCCAACTTTTTTGGGGGATTTTTACACAAATTGCCGGACGGATTCACTGTTTACTATTTGGTTGGCATGTTTTATTGTTGTAATTCGAAGAAAAAGTTGTTATTTCTGGGAAAAGAATTGTTCACCCGAATTTCATGTCGAAATGGCTAAAAGTACACACACATATACATACCTGAATTTCATGTCAAAATGTTTGAAGTGCAGACATTATATATCTGAAGTTTAGACTTGCCAAGCCCACAACTTCAGTAAAAAAGTGTCTAAAGTTGGCCTTGGCAAGTCGGACAAAAATGTTTGAATTTTAGCCTTGACAAAGCCATACCTCCGCCAAAAAATGTCCAAAGTTTGTCAAACTTCAAACCCAAATTTTTGCAACTCCAATTCCTTAGGTCCAAAGTAGTTCCAAATTAAGTAGGTATACTACAAAAAAAATCAAGTTTGCCTGTAGCTTAAACATCAGTTCCAAAATCAAATTTGTGCATTTCTAACATGCATAAAGTCAAGGAAAACCTATGAAATTAATTATTTCAATATCAATAACTCCCCCCACCCCGCACTCTACCCCCACATTTTTTTTCTTTTTTCTTAAAAAAAGTTTTAAAAGTTTCCTTTTTTATTTTTTTCACCCCACCCACCCCCGCGACCACGCCCACCCTCTCGACACCCCACCACCCCGATCATTTTTTTTAAAAAAACTTTTCTTTTTTGATTCTCTACACCCACCCCCCGCACCCACCCCCTACCCCTCCCGAATTTTCTACTTCCTATTTAATTTTACCTTTATAAAAAAATTATAAAAATTGAAAGTTTGCGTGGTTATTGGAGGGGTGGGTGGTGTAAACATCTGAAAAAAGTAACTTTTAAAACTTTTTTTAAGAAATTTTTTTGGAGGCGGGTTGTGGTGGTGTAGAAAACCAAGAAAAGAAAATTTAAAACTTCAAAAAAAAAAAAAAAAAATTGGGGCGGGGGTGGGGGGTGGGTGGGTGGTTGGTGTGGTATGGGTCCATGCGGGGGGAGGGGTGGGTGGTTGTGGGGGTTGGTGTGTTATGGGTCCATGCTTTGGCCGGCCGCCGGGGGGGGGGGATGGGGGGGGGATGTGGTGGTTTAGAAAATCTAGAAAAAAAAATTAAAACTTAAAAAAAAAAAAAAAGGGGTGGGGGGGGGGGTTGGTGTGGTTTGGGGTGGGGTTGTGGGGCTTGGGTGGGTATTTTCCTGAAAATGTTTTCTATCAATCAAACGAACATGAGAAAATAAGTAAGAAATTCACTTATTTTCCGCTACCCAAACAAACATGAGAAAATAAATAGAAATTCACTTATTTTCCAAGAACACACTTTCCATGAATTTTTTTTCCTCCATTCCGAACACACCCTAATTATTTTAGTCTTAAATTTGGGACACATAAGAGTTCCAACTCAAATGTGTATTGGATGGAACAAATTGGGATGTTGCTGTAATAAATAGATGCATGCACGTAATTTGTTCCTCCAAATTCTCGTGGTTTAGTTTAGTTGGAGGATTACATCAATTTTAAATCATAATGTAAACTTACAATTAAATCAAATACCTAATCAACTTATACTTCTTGATCATAGGTGCAGTCAAATCACCCAAATAAGGTTAATCAAGTTCAGTATCGGATCCCATATCCACACCCAAATTATATCGGATCAATATGGGTGCGACAAAGATTTTGAAAGATCTAAGCAACATACCATGTAAATGGAATGGTGATGTTGAGACAAATGATTTTGATATCTTGGCAGTTACTCCAGTTTGTTCATGCTTTGTTAGCATGATTATAATTCTTTAGATGCATGCTATGAATATATAGTACAAGTCATAATCAAGAACTCTTCTTGATATATAAGGCTTCACTGCAGTGCTTTGTTTTTTTACAAAAGTGTAAAGACAACTGCAAATGGACCAAATTTAATTTCTCATACTGATGAATTGAAGAAAAATTCTTTTGAAAGCAAAGTGTTGCCCATTTTGTTATTTGGACCATTAGTGAGAGGTTGCTTCTTCTAAAATTATCAGGCTACGGCGTTTGATTTGATGCGAAGTTTAAGAAAGAAAGAAAGTTTTTTTTTTAAAATTATGATCTAAAACAAGCCACAAAAATATGTTTGTACGCTATAAATTATCTCATCAAGAAGAAATAACTAAATGCTGAAGCGTACCTTAATTAATTCACGAGAAACTGTGAAATCCTTCATCTTCCGGTTAACAGTCTTCAGCCCAAGAGTCAAAAAAGAAACTCTATGGACCTAATTTGGGGACCATATCACCCAATTTATAAACTCATCAATGTCGTACTGTACAAATTAAAATAAAAAGTACTATAAGTTCTCCATATTTTCTATCTCATATAAAAATCTCTTAAAGGCTAACGCACTGTATCCCATCAAAACTCCAAAATAATTAAGTGTTTTTAAACGAGAGTAGTTCATCCCTACTTTTAGTTACACATATATGCGCTTGCTAAAAATTGTATGTCCCGAGCCCAAATAAATCAGGATGAGAGTTACAAATTAGCTAGGCTGGGTGACCCTTGAGAAGTTATCGTACGTGTTGTATTGCTCCTTTTAACTCTGCCCGTGTGAGCTTGCTCACTAATTACTGGTCCCAAGCTTGAATAAAGAAGAAAGGTTACAGTAGGCTCACAACCATCATAAACTAGCCAATTTCACGATGAATTCTTACAACACGGACATTTTGGAAGAAATTTCTGAATTTTTTTCTAGCTGAAAATTAATATTCCACTGGTAGTGACTTCTTAATTTCTTTATCCCCAAGTTGTATGACGTTGTTGCTTATGCCATAGGTATCGTTGCCGTTAATCAATAACTAATTCGTAATAACTTAACTAACTAGAGACGAAGACCTACTTGTTGGTTGATGAAAAAGAATCTTAGTGCATTTAATTAGTCAACCCAACCTGTGAATATAATAAATTAGTTGAAAAAAAGAAGGAATGATGAACTAGTTAGGTTTTATTACTGTCATTACTCTATCCAATATTTTATGGCCAACTATTGGTGATACTTGCAAAATTGGATACTACAAGCAACAAAGAGGTACGAATCTAATTAATGATGTTTACTAAGCACATGGATCTTAATTATCTTGCAGGACTATAGTTGGCTGTGTAACAAACTCAGACTTTTTTTTTTTTCTTTTTGCATAATTAGTAGTTGCCAATCATTTTTTTCCTTATAGGGTACCTTGATGATTATTCCAGATTTATTATTGAAAATATCAATAATTTTTGGTCAGGTTAGATTCTTTTTGTATGTAACACTTACTGCTCTATGCAGATAATTTCAGTTTGAGGCGGCGGTGAACTAACCGCAGTCTATTCGTGATGGTAGATGATCTATCTTTTCTTTATTTTTTTCGTTTCAGATTTATGACTTGTCCTTATATTCAGACTCGATTTAGATGCTCCTAGACTAGTATATATTAAAATTCTTGGATACATTCAGTGCTTTTTTTGTATTTTGAGATTTCAGTTGTGTATTTAGAAACTGTTTTTATCTTTTGATTTCTTCTTTGCTTCTATTAAAGTGGGTTCACTAGTCGAGTAAGTAACTTACCAAGTGTTTGTACTACACAAATATAAGCATGATGAAATCATGTCACGGTAAACCAGAAGTTTATTGATAAGAAAAAAAAAATCATGTCATAGTAAATCAGAGGTTTGTCCATCATGATCTTTGTATTTGGATGATAACAAACATGATAGCAGAACTTATGATGATGTTCGAGCTAGTTTGTATTCACCTTGTTTTTGTTTATTTTTTCTAGAAAAAATGCTTTCCCTAACGTGTAATCATTACTAGAAACACACAAATTTTCGATTGAAAGTCTGTCGAAAACGTTTGCGACGAGTATTTCTATTTATAGTAGTTTGACATCTAAAGTCTCGGTTCTTGTATCATATCAAAACAAGATGCCAAAGAATTTAATCTTTCCTTTTTCTGCATTGTTTTGTTTCTAATTAATTTCAAATTGAGTTATTTTAAGAGTATAGACTGAAATTTGTGAGTTGGCAGTAGAGGGCTGTCTGTTTTCTGCTCTAACCCTCATAAACATCTAATAAATCAAGGCCATTTAAATATTTGGCAAGTGGACTGCATTTTGGACATGAAACAAGCAAAGAAAAATTAGATCTTTGACTACATAGAAATTTGATATATGCCAGTTTTGTATATTCTCTCTATTTGTCCTACTCATTCTTCAAGTTTAGGTGATGGTTGCCACTTTGGTCTCCGGTTTATTTTTCAAGATAACTGATTCCTTGTTCAAAAAATTTCTAGTGTATTTTGTTTTTTCATTTTAACATATAACTCTGCTTGTGCATTGACGGAACCAAGATTTTCATTAAGGGATTTCAAAATATAAAGAAGTAAACATTCGAAGAAGCCAAGAAGAAATTTAACAAAAAATATAATATAAAAATTAACATATCTACGCAGTGTATGTAATTTTCTGACGAAGGGGTGTCAATTGACTCCTCTTGAACAAGAATAGCTCTGCTCTGCTCACGTTGCCGATTCCAAACCCGAATAAAAGAAGAAGATTGCAGGAAATTGAAGCTATCTTAAAACTTGTCATTCCATAATGAATCCTCATAATATGTTTCACTTGTAATATTTTAGAGACATGACCACTAAAGTATAAAGTGTATCCCTAATGTCAGATAATCCTAAGTCTATATAGTATTGAAATATGATGGACCAAAATATAGCATTTATGATAATGATGATTCATACCGTCGATCACAAATAACTCGGAATTGAGTCGTGATTATTATCGTTGTAACGTAATTAAATCTATCTATCTTTGTATCAAACAGGATGCTACTGAAATTTGAACTTGTGACACCAGAATTTAGATTTTGATCTCTTGACCGCTAGCCATGGGAACGATTTTTCTTTATTATATTATTATTTCTGAAATTGAATCCTCATAATATAGATCTCATTGTAAGCATATTAGAGATACAACTAGTAAAGTAGATTACAGAACCCTTAGTATTACAGAATCTTGAAGCACGTCGTATTGAAATATCATGGAGCCAAACAGAGCATTTACAATAATATTGATTTTATACAATCGATCCCAACAAGCTTTGAATTGAATCGTGGTTGTTGTTGTTGTTGTTATTTGTAATGTAATTAAAGATATCTGCACAGTAACAAGTGAAGGCTACTAAAGTTTGAACTCGTGATACTAAGATTCAAATTATGGCCTCTTGACCACTAGACTTTCCCTGCATAGCCATGGGAATTGTGGTTCTTTTTTTTTTTTTTTTCTTTTGTTGAAGTGTGCAAATAATATTCCTTGTGAGCAATAGGTTTCACAAGTGATTGTTGTGTTTCTGAAATGCAAAAACTGTTATAAATTGTAATAATGAATACCACGTTGGTGGTCCTCTAAAATTGTCCCTTCTTAATACTGTTGCAATGAAACATTCTACTTCTCAACAATGGGACATATCATTAGTGTAGTATTAAATTTGCCGCCTCCATTGGCAGTTCACGATTCACTTTTGGTTTGATCTTTGATTGAGGGGAAAAAAAGAAAGTAAAATAAATAACTATGTCCATTAGCTAAATATACGTCATATCAAATAACATTCATGCCCAGTCAAATTACGCCATATAATATAAGTTGAAATAGACGGACAAGTTACCGTATTTTCATGAACCAATTAATATATCCTCCTACAATAAAAAAATATTGGCATAACATCTAACATATGACATTATATTAGTTGTATATCCGTTTTTAATAGATATGTGGAAGTTAGTTGGAAAAGCCACAAGCTCTAGGGAGCCATTCTTTAGTCCACTTCTCAATGTTCTTTCATTTTCACTAAATTTAATGTTCTCAACTGCAATTGGATAGGCACATCTTAATTGGATCAAAAGAAAAAAAAATTCCAAAGTTCCTTTTTATCTTTATATCTTCCATTTGTGATATCAAATTTGATAATTCAGTTTTGCTTAGAATGGACCATCTTAGAGCCCGTTTGGATTGGGCATTTTTATAAGTCGCTTATGTTCGTTTTTAACTTTTTTTTTGAGTGTTTGGTACTAAATTTAAAGTTCATTTTGTGCATAAAATAAGCCTAAAAAATAATTGGCCGCGTTTGACTTAAATTTATTTAAAAAAGCTATATAAGCCAAAAAAAATAAGTTAGCCTACCCCAACTTATTTTTTTTTTGCTTATAAGCTGGAAATTGAGTTTTGATATTGATAGAGTGATAAAGAAATCCTCTATCCCTTTTATCGATCACAACAGGTGGATTCAAAATTAACTTTGATGGATTCAATTTTTTATTGCACTTCTGAATTACGGATTCAGATATAATAAATGATGAAAATTTACTCGATAATTAGTCATATTAACTCTCAAAAAGAAAAAGCGACACTTATTTTGGAATATAGAGAGTACATGAATTGCCACATTATAGATTTTTCATGTTGATATCAGCCGAATTTAGACTATAATAACATGTTAGTTAATAGTTAATATTTTATCAAGTTACCAACTACATTAATCATAGAAATTTACTTGCAATTACTTTATTAATAATCTCAATATAAATACTTTTTCTATGATCGAGGCATAAAATTCTAGACTAAAAATATAAAAATTAGTCAGCAGAGAAAGGAGTTTCTTGATATATATATATATATATATATATATATATATATATATCCTACTTTGATTTGTAGTTGGTTGTTCCTTCTGACTAATTTTAATTACAGGACCCATCTCTCAACATCACATTTTTTTCTTTTTATTATCAACAGCTCTATACTATGGTATGGGAATAAAATTAGCTTATATAATTAAGTCTTGTTCATATGACGCGCAGGATATGTCTCAAGCTCAAGTCTTTACTTTTAGATAATCGCAAAAATAAAATTAAAAAAAAAAAAAAAAAAAAGATGATCACATGTAATCAATAAAGATTTCTGTTAAACCATCTGTCTTTTCTAATTTTTAGTTTCTTTTATAAGTTGACATTAGCTTATAAATTAAATAGTAAGTCCCGGTCACCGAAAAGGACAAATTAAGCACAATAATAATAATAATAATTAAAAAACAAAGTACAACACCCCAGCATTTTCTTCTCTACTTCTGTAGAATCAGATCAGGTCAAACCAGAAAACAAAATTATTTAGACTAAACAGATGAAATGTCACTGAATTTGTAGTAGTACTCCGTTAAAGAAACCATTTATGAAATTAATAAGGTCCTTCTATTCTTCTGACTTTTAATATAAATACAAAGTTTTAGGTTTTGTGGGTAACTCTATTTCATAGCAGTGTTTGATAATTATTAGAGTTAAATTATATACACCGTCAGCATAAAATATTTTTTTATAGTGTCAAGTCACTCAACCGAAATATAAAGATAAGTTTTCCTAAAATATGACATTTGTAATCTTGAAACTAAGATATGTTACATGCTATAACAAATAAAAATAATCTGTTGGTCCAAGAATTTTTTATAGTGACATTGCATATAACCTAACTCGAATCTATAATAATGATAAGTGACAAGTTACATGGATAGTGTAAAAAATCATTACGCTATAGGTATACACTTACACAAACCGAGCGGTTACACCAAATCAATGAACGCCTGACAGGTGTTGCAACATACATAACTATTCTTTAACCACGATTATTAATGTATATTTCCATTTCACTAAATCACTTAACTACGATAAATTTGCATTTTTTATTATTTGTAAACACCCGATATGAATGAGTAATGACCTTATAATTATATATAACTTAAATCCCTATAAATATTACAATTTGTTCAGGTCAGAGAATCCTCATTAAATGACCATATGACCTGGCCAAAAACCAGAATTTTCTCTCTATTGGTATTTTTCAGTTACATACTAAAACCACCCTTTCAAGTAAGAAACAAACTGTTTGTAGAAGAAAAGAACCTACAAAAATATCTTTCCTTCTTCCATTTTCCTTTCTGCAACAGCAAAGGATAATCCTAAAAATTACTTTAAAACTACCCCTTTTCTTCTTTCTTTCTACCTTTAGTTCTCAAGAATCAAATATATTACCACTCCTTTTTTGGGAATTTTTCATCAAGAATGAGAAATATAGCAAGTTGTTACAATGAACATGCTATAAAAGTAACAGATTCATATTGTTCAAATCCATCAAATCAAGTAGTATATCATATTCCTTCAGTACAAAATCTTGTTACTTGTATTTACAAAGTCAAAATTTCAACAGAGAAGCAATTCTTGATCAAAATCACATGGTGCAGCCTATTACAACAAGGATTATTCTCAATCAGTATAAGTGACAAATTCACCAAGAATTACAACAAAATATTAACAACAGACAAGTCAAAAGGTTCCAAAATTACTGAGTCATTAAATTCAAGATTCAACATTCTCTGGGATCTTTCAAGTGCAACATATGAAGTGGGGCCTGAACCGGTCAACGGGTTTTTTGTAAAAGTACTAGTGAATTCTGAGGTGGGGTTGATTCTTGGTGACATGGGGCATGATATTGAGCAAAAACACTCAAATCTTGATGATAAAAAATCAAGATTTGTATTGGTTTCAAGAAGTGAACATTTTTCAGGCAGTTCTTTTTTTTCCACTAAGGCTAAGTTTTGTGACACTGGAAAATATCATGACATAGTGATCAAATGCAGCACAGAAGAAAAGGGATTCAAGAATTCATCAGCAATATTGTTTGTTTCGATCGATAGGAAGTGTGTCATAGAGGTGAAGAGATTAAAGTGGAATTTTCGAGGGAATCAGACGATATTTTTGGATGGATTGGTTGTAGATATGATGTGGGATGTTCATGACTGGCTGTTTAATCCAAAAAATGGATGTGCAATTTTTATGTTTAGGACAAGGAGTGGATTGGATAGTAGGTTGTGGCTTGAAGAGAAGAATTTGGAGAAAAATGAAGAAGAAAAAGTTGGATTTTCTTTGTTGATTTATGCTAGTAAGAATCCTGATTAATTGAGAAGGAAAAAAAAAAAAAAAAGACTTATGTTTTTAGTTTTCATTTTTAGTTCTTTGTTTCTTGTTTATCTTCTTCTTCTTTTTTGTTGAAGAAAATAGGAATGGTTTATGTTGCTTGGACTTTTCAAAAATACCGCCTGGCGCGTGTCGGATTCTCCAAGAGTATGCATTTTTGGAGAATCTGACATTAACTTGGCGGCATCAATTTGGAGAGTCCGAGCAACATGGTTATGGTTATTATAAGGTGTTTGATTATGCAGATTATGAAATTGTAAATGAAATTTTACTTTTCGACTTCATCTTTTTTGAGTTCTTTGTTGATACGTGCTAGTAAGAATCCTAATTAATTCAGAACAAAAAAAAAAAAAAAAAAAAAGAGACCATATTTTAGTTTTCATTTTAGTTCTTTGCTTCTTGTTTATCTTATTTTTCCTCTTTTTTGTTGAAGAAAGAAAGGAATGGTCTTGGTTATTATTAAGGTGTTTGATTATCCATATATGGAACTGTAAATGCATTTTTAGTTTTCATGTCTTCTATATTTTTTGCAACTGCTCTTTTGTCTTTTCACCATCTTCTTTTGCTATGTTGCTCAGACTCAGACTCTTTAGAAATATTGAAATGTCGATGGTGCAGTTGAATCCTCTAAAAGTTAGTCAATTTTTTTTATTTTTTTTAAGAATGCGATACAAGTACAACAACATACCCGGTTGAATCCCACAAAGTGGGGTCTGAGGAGGGTAGAATGTACTCAGACCTTATTCTACCTCGGGAGGTAGAGAGGCTGTTTGCGGTAGACCCTCGCCATAAGGAACAGGGGCGGATTTAGAGGTATCCGAGGGTGTTCAAAAAATTACAGTGTATATGTTGGGTGGATTTTCTGTGTTTATGTATATATATTAACTTTTGAACAGCCTGAATAAATGCAAATGGTTACAATTTTAAGTGGTCCAGGGTGTTCAAAAGCCTCTAGCATTCTAGGTTCGATTCCCATCAACAACAATATTTTTTATATTTAGCTTTTGTTATTATTTTCGAACCCCCTGAGTGAAAATCCTGGATCCGCCACTGATAAGGACAAGCAAAAAAATCCAATACAAGTGCGACAATATTTTTGGAGAGTCCAAGCAACATTGTCCGTCTGCGTTCTACACTATTTCTTCTTCTTTTATCCATCATATCTATGGAGAAACATAGTTGAGCAAACTAATTCAATAGTATTACTTAGTACTATTATGTGTACACATCGAATTTTTGACAGTTACCGGTGCTAGAAAAAAAAAGAAGAAGAAATTTCCCCTGTTTTTCTTAAATTTTTGTGTTGTGGATATGCTTTGGTCACCCAAGATTGAGAAAATGACATTTATGCTTTAGTATTTTCCTTTCTTTTGCATTTTTAGTATTAACTTTTTATTTGAATAGGTAGGCAGATATGGCAATACATCTTAGAGCAGTTTCATGGAAAATTCTTGTGTCAGAAGGGTTTAAAGATAATTTATTGGAGAAAGATATGATGTAAACTTTCCCTATAAAATAGGAGTTGAAGTTACAAAAAATAACTGCATATGACATGAGATGGGCAAAAAGGATTCTTTAATGTGAACCTTAAAGGTGGAGAATATGGGCTTCAGTTATCTCTGTAGATTTTTCTAACCAAATTTATGACATGGTTCTCTAAAGTTACAAAATTCTGCTTCAGAAGGGTGTAGTACGAAATTTCTTCACAGGCAAAACTTATCCACACTCTATATATACACAAAATCTTATGAATATATGACTTGTGTGTATTTTACACTTTTATCAGCTAATTATGGTTAATTAATGAGAGAATAAATATTTTCCCCTTAACTTGTCCTCATTTGCTAACTACACACCAAATGTTTGTGGGCTTCTGGACTTGTTTGAAGTGGAATTAAAACGCTTGAGAACAATAACAACAACAACATAGCAAGTGTAATTTTACAAATGAAATCTGGGGAGGGTAGAGTGTACGCAAACTTTATCCATACCTTGGGAAGTAGAGAGACTGTTTCAGAAAAAAACCTCGCCCACGAAAAAGCATATCAAAGCAGAAACATGGCTGAAAACTTCAATAACTAGGGTGGAAAACTGCATTTTCGAATAGTCCGGAATGATTAAAGACCTATTAAGAACTAATAAGTAGTTTAGAAAGACAAGATACAAATATAGTTGAACCTTAAAAGTGGATAATATGGGCTTCATTTATCTTGTAAATTTTCCTCAGGCTAAACACACGGCCTCTTAATTTTGTCAATGTATTTTATTTAGACGCTTGAACTATGACTTGTTTTGATTTAGCATATGAACACATGAGAATAAAGTGTTTTTATTAGACACTTCCGATTAAAATTTTGAAAAGATTTCCGCGCTTGTCCTCAAAATCCCCATTACATAAATAAGTTAACCACTCAAAATATGTCTCCTCCTTTAATTATACACATTATTAGCCTAAGCCGTAAATTGAAATTTGCGAAGCCTATCCATATTTCTACCATTTGGTAAAAACAATAATAATCCTTTCCGATAACATTTTATTAAATATTCATTGCAAAAAGAGATTGATACGGTTGATCCTAGATTATGACTGTTCTCTACGTGAAAAGCAGATCAAAGGCTACTAATGTGGAGATCGAAGTACAAAAAGGTCCAAGAGATGAGTGAAACTCATGTGTGGTTGGACCATCTTTATTGGGTTTCATTTGGGCTAACAACTCAACTCAACTCAACAGGAAGAAATTGCACGGTTTGGCCTTCAAATGGGCTGGTCTTTAATTTTTGTCGTTCAAAATCGAACTTACGTCACTTATTGCCACGACATAAGTTTTTTAAGAATTTTTTAGAAGCGGTGCAGACATTTAACGGTTGGTTTGGGTTTTCTAAATACCAAAACAAACCAATTGCATCGGGTTTTTAAATCTATAAACCAAACCAAACAAACAAAAGTCGGGTTTTCTAGGTTTTTTCGGGTCGCTCGGGTTTTTTTGAATTTTTTTCGGTAGAGTCTTCAACAAAGCTTATAACTTGTACTTCAAATATTTCTTTAGTCCTAGTAAGATACGACTATCTAATTAAGATATTTTTTAAGAAAATAACACAAATTGTGATATGAGAGATGACATTGTACTAAAATTCTCTACAAAAAGAGTAATAACATTGCATAAAATAAAATGATCATAATCTAAAAGTACTAAGTCGTGCTATAATAAATACGGCTAATTTATTAGGCTTATAGAAAACGATCATAATCTAAAAGTACTAAGTCATGCTAAAATAAGTACGGCTAATAAATAATAATTACATGACTAAATATTAAAGAAAAAAAAATAAAGTTAAGTTATGTATTTTCATTGTATTAACCAATATAAAACAAAAGAATAGATATCTAACATTGTTGTCATTCCTAGTGTTAAAATTGAATTTCTTTTGTTAGCATTAGTATTGATTTGATTATTGTTGGGTTTATTTGAGTCACTAATATCTATGAGCTATAAAATTTATTGTACCATTCAAAATTCTAATTTCAAGCTTGAAATAATATGTTAAAAGACAAAAAACTATGAAAAGGTTTAAGAATTATTTATAAATTACATTATAAATAAATATTTTAAAGTATAAAATATTTTTGAAATTTTATATACGTAATGTTCGGCCATGTTTATTCATTCGATTTTTTTTAGTTAAAACCAAACCAAATCAATAGTGGTCGTGTTTTTTTTTTTAAAACCAAACCACTAGTCGATTTTTTCGGTTTGGTGCTGTTTCACACCCCCCCCCCCCCCCCCCAGACCCCCCAAGTCGCGTGACATAAATTATGAGATATTGTGATGTGAAAATCTAAACTTATGCCCCATAAAAAAGTTGTTTTCGTTGAGGGAAAAATTAAAGACCAGCACAAAGTAGGGATAAAAGTGCAAATGACCCACTCAACAGCCCAAATAAGAGATGCATTTAGCAAGTAGAAATCGCACTGAATATCTGCTTTGAGCACCTCTATTTAAGTAGGCGTTTGGCCATGAAAATCATATATTTTTCACTTTATTAGGAATTTTGAAGTCGGAATTGGAGTTGAAGTTGAAGATGGAGTTGTGTTGGTTATAGTTTTTGCAGAGAATATTTGGTTGTTTGTATGTATTGAAAGTGAAAAAAGTGAAAACAAGATTTTAGGTGTCTTTCATGGCCAAACGTTGATTTTCAAATAAAGTGAAATAATTTTTCAAAAAAAAAGTGAAAATTCTCATGGATAGCTAGTGTTTTTGAGAATTATAAGATTTAAAATTTAGCTAGTGTTTGCAAACTCCAACCTTCTCCTTCGCTTCTTTTTCTTCTTGGTGAACTTTAAACAGAAAAATCAGACATTAACATATTGTAAAACACTTTTAAGCATGCTAGGAATGTCTTATATGTAATTGTTAAATCTTTTTATGTACAATGTTCATACAGACGGGTTAGTAATGCAAAGTTTAAATGGATATACCAACTTAATTTCAGATATTTTAGGTATGAAGTTAGGCTTTGTCAATCCTAACTTTAGACATACGGGTATGAAGTTAGTTTTCAGCAAGACCAACTTTAGATCCATATATAATATTTGAAACTTCTAACCCGTAATTTGGACTTTAGTCTCGTACGTTTGAATTTGATTATGAGACGACTAAATTTTAAAAGTTTTATAAACCTCTCGGCCATTATTTAAACAATAATCCTCCAAGCAGCCTATTTGTGCACTCACCCCAAAATGATCTCGTCCAGTGGTAAGTAGTGAGTCTAGTCCCCCTCCCCCCCAGCCCCTCCCACCTGAATGAAGAAGTAGTGGTTTGGGGGGGAAGGGCGGGATGCGGGGGTGGGGGTTGTTCCGCGTATGGCCTTTATTATATTCTTTCTATTTTTGAATTACCAATGGAGAATCTTTCTGTCTCTCTTCATTCTCGTCGTCCTCCTTTTCAATCGCCGACACTTTTCAATTCTGACGTTGTAGGATCTTATTCTTCAATTTTTACTATTACGTGTTGCTTCTTTTGCTTTGTTCATCTTTATGTTGCCGTCATATTTTTCTTTTCAAACCATGCTTTGATTTCACTTTTTTTTAGAGAAGAGTCTACCGGAAACAACCTCTCTACGTCACAAAGGCAAAAGTCTCGCGACATCCTATCCCTCGGGGCCTCCGCCTCTCCGCTATGGAATTGTAATCGGGTATGTTGTTGTTTTTGTGCAATTTTGTTAGTTCACCTTTGCAACTCCTGCGACACTTTTCATTGTTCAAGAATGCCCTCCTGTTGAGTTTCCATTTTCTTGGTTTTCAGTGTGTGACTTGATACAGTTGAATAAGTAAATTTTTGTTTTCATTGTTTGATTCACTTGTTGTGCACTTGCTTTACCATTTACTTAATTCACTAGATCCTGAATTGTGTTCCTGAATACTTTGATGCCAATACTGATTCTACTGCTTTGCCACGGTTGATACATTATTCCATTTTGTTTTGATTTTCTTTCTTTTTGGAATGTAGGCCTTGCCTATCCCTCTTACAAGAATGGTCTTGGAGATGGGCGGTCTTGAACTTTTGACCTCGCTTGTCTCATGGGCTTTACTTCAAGTTTAACAAATTTTGACTTTTGACCTTGAAAGTTTGTCATTGGGCAAGTGGGTGTCAAAAGTTCAAGACCACCCGTTTCCAAGATCATTGAATGTAATTTCCTTCTTGTTGCCTCACCCCCGCAATTCTTGTATTAAATTAGTGTTTTTGCCCCACCCTTAATTTGATGCTCACAAATGGCCTAATCCCTTGCCATCTTGGCCACATTGCACAATCTAGAGTCAAAAACATTTCCAATTGAAGGTTGTAGATAGAGGTTGAAATCCAGCCAAAGTCCATAAATAGTTCCCTGAAGTATCGCTATTTAAGCATAGCCGAAAATTACAAAGTATTTAATGTTTAGCCGCTTTAAAATCAACTTCAGATCGACCAGACTAAAGTTGAAAAACCCGATTCTGAAGTTAAAATTTTCAGACATACAAGTTTGAAGTTGCGCATCGATTGTGCAGTTTAAATTTCACACCAAATGTCTGAAATTGGCGTAACCCATGTCTAAAAATGAAAGGAGGTCTGCCTTCCTCATTGGTTTTCTACTCAAGACAGAGCCTTGCTTGCAACAAGCCATGAAAGAGACCTCTTAACTGATATTGAGGGAAGTGTGCGGAGCTGAGGGTTCAAAGGTCTTCAGGGGAAAGTAAATTGAGTTACAAGTATACCTTGGAAGTGAAAGTGCAATTCTGTGTAATTAATTGATTAATCAAATGACAAAATATTACTATATCTTTCTCGACCTTTTGGCTAACATCAATTGTAGTATCTATTTTTATCCATTCAGTGTATGAGATGTGCGTCATTGATTCATATGATATTAACTCAATTTTTTTTAAGGAAAAATGTCCATCTCGATAGGTTGCTACCGTGTCCTTCATGCATTGTCTTCGTGTTGCAATATTGCCTTGGCCTAGCGCACCCAACTTAAGAAAATATTATTTATTCTCGTTTCATAACAAGCATGAAGCACTGTGACGTGAAAACCCAAATCCAAAGTAATGTTCGGTTTTAAAGTCACAAAGTGATGGACTTTAAAGAGGAAGTGTGAATTAGGAAATGGAGGGAAACAAAATTGGAGGCAAATGGAATTTTAGAAAAGTAACTTTTCCAAGTGAGCATTCTCCCACATTGGTGGTGGAAAGTGATATGTGTGTGCTTATATGTAGAAGCACATCTTCTAGCTAATAAAGAATTGAGAAGAGGATCTCCTCTCGTGCCATCGTCGTGGCTCAGCTTTGGATTTGATTGATTGATAATATTTTTGGACCAAATTTATTTTCCACTTTCATTATTTAATTTTCCTTTTTCTAATATTAATTCGCGCATTATTTAATTATTTAATTAATTCGCGAAAATTAATATTATATCCCAACGGTATTAACCGCTGACCGAACGGTCACCTTCTTCCCAAACAGGTGCCTTTGCACCTTTTCAATGGCTATAAATTTTCAGAGGCTTCGCCTCAGTTGTTCATACTGTAATAACGAAATTTTACTCTGCACAATTTTACTCTCTGAAAAACAGTCTTTCATCCCCTCTTCTTGCATCGTTTTCAAAAACAGAAAAGAAAAGAAAAAAACAGTAAGTGTCGTGTGATTACACCTGTTGGTTGTGTTCGCTGAAGTTCTGCAATTTCGATTGCGCATTTGCGAATGCATTTCGTTCTATCCTTGAGAATTAATCCAAACCTTAGGCAGAATCACAGAAATTAAATTTCTTTGAAACACGCTTTTTAAGCGCTTGAAACTACACTTTCGTTCTTATATTTTCTGGTTTACAGTTTATACGTTTGAATATAGGGATAACAATTAATGTTAACTATAAGGACAAACGAAACAAACAAACAAACAAATAAGCAAAAAAAAAAAAAACGACAAAATGTGAGAGATCTGAATCTAGTACTAATACCTATGCGTTCACGTGTTGAGTTCGACGCCAGTGGCAAAGTTAACAAGATCTTAAGCGAATGATACTCAACATGTCGAGACAACAACGGAAATAGAAGGATTGTACTTTGCCTAATATTTGAAGAGGGCATGAGAACTAAAAAGAATGAAAATGAGAACATGTCCCCCTTTTTCTCTTTTTGATGCCTCTATTTTGTGTTGAAATTACGATGTCACCATTTGTTTATATAGTTTTATTTTCACCCGGTATGTGCTATTTGCTTGAGGCCTGATTAATTTGGATTTGCGTCGAAAAATTATAGTTTGAGTGTAATGCTCTCTCTATCGAATGCATTTTTATTTCCAGTGCTTGAATCCGATATGTCTAAAATAGACAGGGGTGGAGCTAGAGCTGTAGCTACGGTTTTATTCGAAATCAATATTTTTGACGCGGAGCATAATATATATGCGAATACTTGCTAAAACTTCAATAACTATTAAAGTATATTTGAACTCTTTATTTTAAAATACAATGAGCACAATATTAATAACCCTAAAGATAGAACCTATCAAGCTAAAATGTTGAATCTGCCTGCCAACTGTTTTGGCAGTATTTTTATTTTGTTTTTAACTCGATATTTGGTATCCGTTATGGGCCCCCGATTAATCTTGAATCACATAGCGATAGACCTATTACAAGAGAAGTGCCACATTTCATAATATTTTCATTTCTAAAACTGAAATATGAAACCTCTAGTTGAGCGTGGAAAAATCTTATTTATCGTATGACAATCTTTGAAGGTGCTCCTGGCAATGCTTCGCTTAACGCAACCCGCATGAAAGACGGATCAAAATAGTTACAATTGTAAACTTTATATTAAATACCAATCATTGTGAATTTTGTCCCTTAAACAAGGTGTTAGGAGACTTCCATTAAACAAGGGTGTGTCACTATTCATGCTTGTTCATTTTCTTATTAAAATTCGCTTATCAATCAGCAATTGGACTTATCATTTATTATATTATATTTAGTGCATCTTCTGACTTTGTTGTAACTTCAATTATTTTCAAAAAATAAATCAAAGTGAGTAGTAGCCCCATATGCAGAAACATGGAGAATGACGAAGCATCAGTTATAAGATCCAACATGCTCTGTGCTTTTTCACTCTTAAATATAACATTAATTATCTATCAATCAATTTAATCACAAAAAAGTACAAATTTAAGTGAGGTATACATCTCACTTAATTATCATTAATCGATAAAACTTTTAATCCGTAAAATGAATTTATTTACTTGAAGTAAATATCCGGTATGCATTATATTTTTTTTTCCGAAACAACATCATCTAAGTCTTAATAATTAGTTTCCGTTAGCCATCCAAGTAGAGGCGAAGCCAGAATTCTAAGTTTATGAGTTCTGAGTTTTAAAAAAGACAACTTACAGGGTTCTGAATAAATTATTTATAAATATTAAATGAATCTTTAAACACAAACACATATAGTCTGGGCCAAAGATATTGGATTTTGCTGAATTATAGACAAGCTTGTAGCTCCGCCTCTGCTACCAAGATATGTCGTAAGACAAATGATATCCTTGTGCCATTAGTTAAAGGTTTCAGGTTCGAGCCTTGAGAATGAAATAATTTCTATTTAGAAACACTTTTCCATTTAATTAATGAAACCTTATGCGAAATAAGTTTGAATTAATCGGGTAATGATAATTTAGTTTTTTTATTCAATTATATGCCACAGCATGATTGTATGAATACTGAAATTTCAAATGCCACTGAAAGTATATAAAATTCAGCCATTATTACTATTAACAATTAGCTAGTATTGCTATTTATGAGAAACCAGCCTTGAATAATTCTATAATTTAGCTCTGGTAGCTTTCTGTTGATCACGTACCTAAATTTGTTACCTGATCTTTAAGGTGAACTGGCTGTAACAGATTATTATGCCATTTTCAAATTACCATATCCTTCTTGCTATGAAATGTTATATGTTGTTTTAAGTAACGTAAAAAATATATACACTGTCAGTTCAAAGAACTTCAACACATCGTTAAACACCATTTCGAAAAGACTTTAAGTTATACAGATTGACAATATATTTACTCTTCATATCATCGGTATAATTTAACATATTCTAATAAATTATTTACGTTTTATTCTAGCTTTCAGTCAATGTTAGTTTTAATTAAAATTACTTATAGTTACTTTTTAACTGATGTAATTATATTACTAATAAAACTTAAACTCTTTTGAAATTTCTTCCTAATTAGATCAATGAAGATTTGTCCCTTAATTATTTAAAGGTGAGTCCTAATGCTCAACAAAATTAGTTGTGAATCATGAGATTTCAAATCCAAATTTTAGTGAACACAAAAAAATTAGGTGATGTCCAAATTCTAATGAATAAAATTACCCGATATTTATAATGATACAATTGAATCGAACTAACTCGAACATCACGATTATAAAACAAGCTTGTCACAACCATAAAGTTTGAAAATAGAAGTGACCTAAACCCCCGTTTTAGATATAAGCACTTGGTTTCTACTTACCATCAAAATCCACAACTTACCATAGCCGTTTTTTTCGTTTTACGACAAAAAGTACAAATCTCATGGCAAAAGTTGTTCCCCTCCTCACAAGATTTTTGTGGGCTTAAGTTGTTTTCACTCAAAAACACCAGCCATGTGTTTCGTACCCATTGTTTTTATCTCCACTTCTCCCTCTTCACTGTTTAATTTGTGGAAAGAACCTATGTTTTACCCCTTGATTTGGTCATTAATTACTTACTTTGCCTTTTCTTGGAAGAGGGGATACCATTTTTTTTTTAAATATTAAATTTCATTATATGTTTGGGGTTTCAGGGTGGGGGGTTGGGTGAGTAGTAAATCGAAACTTCACTAACAAATAAAAGTTTGAATGACTAATCAACTGGACTGCTAAGATTCTCTAGGAATACCAATCAATGCGAATTCACGGGCATCTTTTAATATTAACTATTCTAAACAAACTTAAAAATAAATAGTGAAATGATAGTTTGAATTCAAAAAGAAAAAAGGTAATGAATTACCTCTTATTAAATGACTTTATGACATAATTAGGTTTTAAAGCTAATGTAGTTGCCTGATCAAATAACTAGTTTTTGTTTTTATTACCTCATACGATCTTAAATGAGTACGTTAGAGTTTAGACATCCATTCTTCATTAGGTGTTGATTTTAGCATATTCTTTCGTGCTACTCCTTCAGATTCTATTTATATGCCATTTTAGTCAAAACTCTCAATAACGACTAGAGTACTATTCTTTATAATAATATTTCACTATATTCCCTCTATCCCAATTTATATCACACACTTTTTATTTTAGTACTTCAAAAAAGAATGACATAAGTATTTCTTTATTTGACAACCATTTAACTTTAAATTTTATCTTTTATGCTTAATGAGATGATTTATACCACACAAATATTTTTGACTTATTTTGGACCACAAAATTCAAAAATCATTCCTTTATTTCTTAAACTTTATGCCTAATTAAACTACATCACATAAATTGAGACGGAGAAAGTATTTCGTAACACATCTGTTATTTTTTCCTTCAAAAGAGTTGACAAGAAGAAAACAATAAAATGATTAATAAAAAATCCCAATTCACGTACTAAAGACTCTAGGAAGTTGGTAAGTATAGATGCGAATTCAAAAATTAAATTTTATAAGTTTGAATGCCATTGAATTCACAGATTATTTGAGTTAATGGTTTCACAAATATTAAATATATCACTTAAATTTCTTAACACATATATAGTATTTAGCAAAAGTTACTGAATTTGGCTGAAACTGTACCTTAGCTTGTACATTCGTTCTAAGATAAGTACTCCAAATGAAAATATCTTGTTCGGGCCAGATAAATCTTCTTTGTTAATAAGTATTTGGGAAAATATCACTAATTGCCCCCAAAATGCAAAATATTTACCCGCCCATGTCTCCTCCCAAACTATTTTCGCTTCTTCCCTCACTCGCTGAAAGTATTTACCCAGCATACCCCTCGGCCAAACCCTTTCTCTTCGTGATACCATCACATTATATTTATATATCATGATGGTATCATGGAAGACTAATAGAAGGACTGAAACAGTCCTCCATGACACCATTTCAGTATATTTATATATCATGATGGTATCATGGTCCTGAGAAGTGTCTCATTGAAGAACTCAATCAGTCCTTCATGATATCATCACGGTATATGTACATTAGACGATTGTATCAAAGAGGAATGTTTCATTGAAGGATTGAAACAGTTCTTCATGATACCATCACGGTATACAAACATGATCATCCATAATACCGTCTCAGTTTATTTATATACCACGATGGTATCATGGAGGATTAAGAGAAGGACCGAACAATCTTCCATGATACCATCACGGTATATTTATATACCATTTTGGTATCATAACTGGGGTAACTCGGGAGCATTTCAGATAAATATTTTTAGTTTTTTCTAGGGTACAAAAGTAACGGGGATATGAGCGGGTAATTTTTTTGTTTAAGGAAGCATCCGTGATCTTTCCCCTAAGTATTTTACCCTTCAAAGTAAAATTTCTCGGCCCGAATTTAAATGAGAAATAAAAATAAAAAATAAAATCAAAAAAAGGTAAGAGGGCAAAAGTGTCAAAGTAGAAAACCGCAGGTTGCGTGGAGGTGGGGTAGGAAAAGCAGCGATAACATCAATGGTATTCAATAACCCCACCAACTCCCCCCTCTCTATTATATAAACCTAACCTCTTCCCCTATTTTCATCATTCTTTTTCTCTCTCTCTCACTTTATTCATTAACTTTTTTTTTTCTTCATTAATCCTTCTTAATCATGTCTTGCTACAAGGGAAAGTACGCTGGTATGGTTTTCTCATTCTTTTTTTTTTTTTTTTTTCACTTCACTGTTTGATTTTTGTTTTGCTCAAATCTTGCTTTGTTTGATCTAAAAATTGTTTCTTTTGATAGATCTTGATGTTTTTTCATATGGGTATTTGTTATTTTTAGATCTTGTACAGATCTTTTTTTTTTTTTTTTTTTTTTCTGAGATCTTTTGTTTAGCAGATTTTTTTTCAAGGTCCCACAAGTAGATCTTAATAGAAGAATTAACTTGAATAGCTGCCACCCAATCGCTTGAACAAATATACATATAATCCATGTATAATATGTGTACAATCGTGTATAATCATTGTATAGATCTATATACATATATATATGGACTAGAAAATGTAAACAGTGAATTTGGCCGGCTATTTGTGTAAAGATCCCATCTTTGTATTTATTTGTCTTCAGTTTCTTGTCAAATCTATAATGTTTTGGCTTCTGTTTCTCTGTTGCATGTTTTTTTTTCCTAATGGATCTGATTTCACTTGTTCTAATAAGTTGTAGCATGTTCTTGTTTTACTTTAATTTTTGTGTATCTCAAATTTCTCTGTAACATGACCAGATTTAATTTGCTTATGGTTTCTGGATCTAATAATTAATTAAAGTTTAAATCTTTTTAATAACAAATGATTCAACATGTCCTTGAAAGTTAGGCTTAGGATGATAGGATCTGAATGAATGCCTGCACTGTTATGGCTATATGATTAAATCTTTCAATTTGGATATTTTTGCTAAGAGGTAATAAATGGTGTCTACTTGCAGATGAGCTTATTAAGAATGATTAGGCTTAGGATAATGGGATCTGAATGCCTAAACTGTTTTCGATAAGTTTGGCTATATGATTAAATCTGTCAGTTTGGGTATTTTTGCTGAGGGGTAGTAAATGCTGAATGCTTGCAGATGAGCTTATTAAGAATGTTGCATACGTTGAAAATTAGGATTAGGATCTGAATGCCTACACACTGTTTTTGACTAATGTGGCTATATGATTAATTCTGTCAATTTGGGTATTTTTGCTAAGAGGTTAATAAATGCTGAATACGCACTTGCAGATGAGCTTATTAAGAATGCTGCATACATTGGAACCCCTGGAAAGGGTATCCTTGCTGCTGATGAATCCACTGGAACAATTGGAAAGCGTCTCTCGAGCATCAATGTCGAGAATGTAGAATCAAACAGGAGAGCTCTTCGTGAGCTTCTCTTCTGTACCCCCGGTTGTCTTCAGTACCTTAGCGGTGTTATCTTGTTTGAGGAAACACTTTACCAGAAGACTGCCGCAGGTACGTTTTGTTGAACTTAATTTGTTAGCATTGATCTGCATTTTAACTTATTGTTGAATTTAAATGCAACTTGTTTAGGACTGAGACGTAGTAGTCGCCGACCCCAATTTGTTTACGGATAGTTACATTTTTGGACTGCTCAAAAAAACAATTAGCCGACAAATGTATAAATATACATATAATATGCATATTGTATACAGAAAAATACATGTAATATACATAACGTATACACAACCAGTGTAAATGTTACGTATATTTTGGCTACTGCCAGTAATTAGTTCCGGTTGACGGGCCAAAAATGAAGAAAGCCCAATTTGTTTAGGACTGAGGCCTAGTAGTAGTAGTACTAGTAGCTGTTATTGTTTCATTTAATTTGCTTCAACAGTCTTGTATTGCATTATACTAATGATCTGATATTGATAAAACAAGCGGACTAAAGGGTATTGATATCCTTTTTAGTGGATAATATTCATAGTTGATCCTTTTTTAGAGAATCAGTTATTTAACCCATGTCTAATGGGTCGGATTGGATGGTTACCTTTTTTTTTTAAAAAAAAAATAAATTAAAATCCACTTTTCCAGCCCTAGTAGTCCTTGACCCCAATTTATGTAGGACTGAGGTATAGTAGTAGTAGTTGTTATTGTTTCATTTAAGTTGCTTAAACAGCCTTGTATTGCATATACTAATGATATGATATTGGTGGCAGGCAAGCCTTTTGTTGATGTCATGAAGGAAGGCGGAGTCCTTCCCGGTATTAAGGTTGACAAGGGTACCGTTGAGCTCCCTGGAACCAATGGCGAGACCACCACCCAAGGTCTTGACGGCCTTGCAGAGCGCTGCGCAAAGTACTACGAGGCTGGTGCTAGGTTCGCCAAATGGCGTGCCGTGCTCAAGATTGGTGAGAACGAGCCATCTCAGCTCGCCATCAATGAAAACGCCAATGGCCTTGCCAGATATGCCATTATCTGCCAACAAAACGGTCTTGTACCCATTGTTGAGCCCGAGATCCTTGTTGACGGATCCCACGACATTAACAAGTGTGCTGATGTCACCGAGCGTGTTCTTGCTGCTTGCTACAAGGCTCTCAATGACCACCACGTCCTCCTTGAAGGTACCTTGTTGAAGCCTAACATGGTCACTCCCGGTTCTGACTCCGCCAAGGTTGCTCCCGAGGTGATTGCCGAGTGCACCGTCCGTGCTTTGCAGCGCACAATGCCTGCTGCTGTTCCCGCTGTGGTGTTCTTGTCAGGCGGTCAGAGCGAAGAGGAGGCCACCGTCAACCTCAACGCAATGAACAAGCTCCAGACCAAGAAGCCATGGTCTCTTTCCTTTTCCTTCGGACGTGCTCTTCAACAGAGCACCCTAAAGGCGTGGGGTGGAAAAGAGGAGAATGTTCAGAAGGCACAAGCTGCATTCCTTACCCGGTGCAAGGCTAACTCCGAGGCTACACTAGGAAAGTACGCCGGAGCTTCCAACTTGAGTGAGGGTGCTTCCGAGAGCCTTCATGTCAAGGACTACAAGTACTAGATCAAAGTTTTTGGTTTTCGGTTTATGTTTTTCTTGATTTCCATTTTGAAAATGAGATGACAAGTATGGGTTTTACTAAGTGTCTAGCAGTGGACATAATGTGTAAGGCTTTTCTTTTCAGTTTAATAAGAACTTTGAGTAACAATATTGGCTTTGTGACATCTTCATGTAACTGTTTTTGGGGTTGGCTTATCAAATGAAAATTATATTTTGCATTATGAACCGACTCTTTATGTTATATCCCAATTAAGGCTGTGTTATTATTGTTGTGTTTTAAAATCTCTGAACTTGGTTAAATTGGCTGCTCAATCATTTCTATTGGTATGATTGACATAAATTTTGTTTCTATTGGTATGATTGACATAAATTTTGTGTGATTCTTGATGCACTCCCTTCTGACTTTTATGTTTTGAAAGTTTCATGTCTTAAAACTCTTATGGTTCTCAAGTGAACCACCTTGTGAAGGTGGCCTCGGGGATAGAATGGAAATGGTTGTGAAGGTGATCTCGTTATTCTTACTCCCGATTGAATGAATGGTTGTCTATGTATGACTCCGGTTGAATGATTGGAGAGGATTGATCAACCTTATTACATCATAGGAATAGAAGGGAGAAGGTGGTCTCGTTATGCATACTTCCGATTGAATGGATAGTTGTGTAAGTGGCCTCGTTATCCAAACCTTCAGTGACTGAGTTATTACAAGCATTGGCGGGTTCTAATGTGTGTGTTGCTCCCTTGTGTAAAACTAAATTCTTGGTTTCAAAATGACATTAATCGATAAGGGGAATATGAACTTATAAATATCATTGTCAACGGTTGTTTTTTTTGTATTGAAATCTGAAAATTGGTCCCGACATTCTTTTTGAGTGTAGCTTTCTACCTTTCTAGATGTGGGGCTGTTTGCTACCTAACCTGTATTTTTGGTTGTGGTCCCTTATATCTGCTACTATCATTTGACTGTTTTTCATTAGCAGAGAGTGACGGCTTGTCTATCATGTGATCCATCGTGGGTAGGTGGATGTGCACGAATTAAAACCGCTTTTCTAAGGAATGCATTTCCTCTTGGCAGGGGGTCTTGAAAATCATCTTATGAGAAAAGAGTTTTGTCGTAGCTAGGGTATGATCTAGTGGTTAATTGATGAAAATGGCGGAGAACTATGAGATTTCATGTTCATATTCTCATATTTGCCTAATAATAATAGACATAGTTATCCAGTAAGCGAGAAGTAACATGTATTCAATGAAATAGATGAGGTGTGTCCAAATTAATTCAGATATAACCATTATCAAGAAAAAAAAGGTGTCATAGATCACTAAATACCTAAATGACACATCAAAAACTCTCGGTTTCTAGTTTCATTATGTGGGCTTGTGTAGTAGAAAATTTGGATTGTTCATTATGTGGGCTTACGTAGCAGAAAATTTGGATTGTGCGTTCAGAATGAGTGTAATCTTGATATATTTTAATTTTTTTTCCATTGTATGTAAACATAATTCGGATCGTGTGAACAGGTTAGTTGAACTCACGGGGATTATGCATTAAATGATATATTGTTTACTGGTTAAATTTTCTAAAATATGATGATTAAGGAAATTTTTGCTGTAGGTTTTGGTGGACTGCTGCGGATACTGGCTAAAATTGAAATAGTTGGGTCCAAATCTAAACTTCAGCAAGAAAACCCATTAAATACATTTTGTTTCAACGGGCTGGGATGCCAATATGGGCTTGGTCTGGACGGTCCTTGTCTCCATTTGTTTTTTGCATGATTGTCGTTCAAAGGCACTGGTCTTTAATTTTGGTCCCTCAAATTGGTGGTCTTTAATTTTTGTCTTCACCTAATACCATGAGGTTTGAGATTCGAATCCTAGCTCAGTCAAAAAAAAAAATCACAAGACAGAGTTTCGTAGCAAAGTTAGGCCTTAGGCAAAGTTTTGAATGCAAAACTCTGCCTCAAGCAGCCTTGCGAATCCAAACCTCTGTCTTGCGAAATTCCTTTTTTTTTTTTTTTTAACTGAGCTGGGGTTTGAACCAAAAACCTCGGGGTATTAGGCGAAGGACAAAAATTAAAGACCGGTGCCTTTGAAGGGCAGTATGCAAAAAAAAAAAAAAAAAAAAAGAATCTATTTTGGGAAAGGATCAAATTTATCCTCCAAGTATGGTTTATAGTTTAAATTTGTCCTCCGTCAAAGTTTGGGATCAAATTTGCCGTCGCCGTTAGGATACTTGATAAATTTTCCCTTATATGGATGGAAGTATGACTTGTTCTCCACAACACAAAAAAAAATTAGCCTCATCAGATCCACGTAGGCAGTGGCGGAGCCAGGATTTCCGCCAAGGGGGTTCAAAATTTTAAAAAATAAACATACGAAGAAGCCTAAGGGGGTTCAACGTCTACTATATATACATAAAAAATAATTTTAACCTTGTAAAAATAGTGTTTTTTTCCGCCGAGGGGGTTCGGATGAACACCCTTGGCATTGTGTGGCTCCGCCACTGCACGTAGGCTCCACGTAAGCTCCCAACCCCAATTATTTTAACCCGTAATCCGTTTCCCCATCCCATAAAATCATACAACCCTAGTTCATTTTATTTTAGAAAGAGAGGAAATCACCCCATTTGGATCTTCTTAATACGCAAACCAGTATCACTTAATATGGCTGTATTATTAAGTGATGATCCAAAATCTTATAATTTGCATTGCACAATGCTATATAATGATAGTACCTCTGTATCATGCCATGTTTGCACTAAAAATTGGGTTAAGCTGCTCTTTTAGGTGTACTCATAGTACCTCTGTATCATGCAATGCAATACTAACTCCATGCATTTGGCAGCAAACTTAAAAGGGTGGTGATGCTTACAAGCAAGTATGTTTAGGTGTCGAGTTTCTTTGCTTTTGGAGCTGCTTTACCTCTTTTGTTGTGGGGATACTCATTTAGTTCAGAGTTATATGGGTCTTACCTTCAAGTTTACTCTTTTTGCTGGTGGGATACTGGCTTGTGCATTATGGGAAGGGGAAACGGGTGGGATACTGGTTTGTGCATTAAGAAGACCCAAATGGGGTGATTTCTTCTCTTTTCAAAATAAAATGAACTAGGGTTATGGGATGGGGAAATGGGTTATGGGTTAAAATAATTGGGGTTGGGAGCTTACGTGGAGTCTACGTGGCTATTTTTTTTGTGTTGTGGAGTCAAGTAATACTTCCATTCATATAAGGGCAAATTTATCAAGTATCCTAACGAGGAGGGCAAATTTGATCCCAAACTTTAACGGAGGACAAATTTAAATTATAAATCATACTTAGAGGGTAAATTTAACCCTTCTCCCATCTATTTTTTAGCGAAAAATATATCAATAGCGATTGAATATTGTATAAGCCTGTCAATACACCTTGTATGATTGTGAGGAAATGGGCCTCAAGTTATGTATATTAGCCCATACTGGCTGGACATAAGACGTAAAGAACATTAAGGCCCAACAAGAATGGGCTTATACTAATCGTGTTTTAAATGCTGTTAAGAACTCAAGTTCCTTAACATACTTAGAAATAGAACTTCCATTTCTTTATTTTTTATTTTTAAAAAAGTCTATACTTTATTTTTGATTTTTTTCCATGCGTGGTAATGCAAAAAGCAACAGAGCAAAATGCAGTTCATCTTTCAGCTCCACAAAATTTCCACAAATTTATGCTTAATTATTTCTCAATTTTGTTTAATAATATATACATTTTCAACTAGTTTTTGGGGTACGGAGTACATTTTTTAGTAAATGTCATATCAATGAATTTAATCTTGGAAGTTACTGTTAAATTAAGGTGTGAAAATATATATCACTTTACTTAATTGGACGATGTCAATTGGAGATCAAGAAGATGCATAGCCTAGTTCTGGTGACCTCCATTGCACTTTGAAGGGTGCCCGCCTAAAGTCGACCTAAGTGATCGAGCTTGTGTCATAATTTGTGGTAGCTTGTGTCATAATTTGTGGTAGCTAGGGTCAACGTTCACAAGGCCCTTGCCGAGAAAAGGAAAGATATATATTTAACTTTTATACAACAACTGGGGTATTTATATAAAAGATAAGAGTCTTTCATTTATTGATTTGGTGAAAATATAGATGGGGGTAAGTATTTCATGAATCAAGAGTGAAAATATATAAGTACTCGGCCGGACTGCTGGCCACCGCCAGAGGCGTATCTAGGATTTTTAGAACATGGGTTCACCACAAAAAAAAAAAAAAAAAAAAAGAAGGAAAAAAGTGTGTTTAGTGGGAATTGATCCCTAGTCCTCTTGGTAAATAACTCAACTATCAACCAAGTGCAACATTTAGCCTTCTTGTAGTATGTGTTCCTGCAGGTAATATTATACCAATTTTAAAAAATATATACATAAAACACTACAAAAAAAAAAGGGTAATTTGGGAAGGTTGAAAGTTGCAATTCGCGGAGGTTTTAGCCTCTTATAGCAACTAGCGGAGGCTAAAATCTCCACGAATTGCAACTTTCAACCTCTGCAAATTATCCATTATTTGTTGTGAAATACCTAGTTTTACGAAGAGACCATGTGTTCACGTGTCCCAAATTTAATTACTAAATTCGCCTCTAGCCACCGCTTGATCGACATGTGTCAAGTTTGCCCGCGTTTTATTAATTCAAATATCAGAATTTTCCACTAAAAGGTGCTTACTTTTCTATAACAACTTAAACAAAAGCTTATAGCTTTCTTAAGTATAATGATTATACCTTTTTCTTTTTCTTAGGGTTGACAACTCACTCTCACATATAACGATAAGACAACTTTTAAATGCAATCCATTATAAGAAATTTGATAGATATAGTCTGGTTGTCACTTGGCAGCCTCTAATTCCAATAAGAAAAAAAGAATTAACGAACAAATTCGTTGTTAGTATGTTGCTAATGATAGCAAAAAAAATTTGATAACCCGTCGTTAAATAAGATATATAGACAAATTTTCATTTTCCAACGATATAAATTATTCGTCGCTAATTCTATTTTCTTATATAGTTTTTCAGCCAACAAAACAAATCATCTGTTACTAAGTATGTATACATTCTTCTTCCATTCTTAATTGCACATTAATTCTTCAACAAAGACAAAATTTCTCATCAGAAAGTGGCACTTTACACTAGTCATTAGTAATGACTACGACCTCTCTGTTATTTTGGTAATAATTCTTTAGCTTTCTTGTTGAAATAAATGAGAAGAAAAAAAAGCATCAATTCATTATATGGGGCCTTATTTATATTCTATGTTTTTAGGGTCCTACAACTAATCTTGCTAAACTCAAATCATCCATAGACCGCTTATTCCAGATCATTTTTAGTCAGATAGAGAAACGTTTTCTAATTTACGATTGGACTGACAACAACTTAATGATTGTATTTAGGAAAATTGAGATTCAGATGAATTTAGACTTCATATGAAACAGAAAGTAAATATGATAGTTGACTTGTTTCTACTATAAAATATTCTTATATTGTGCTATAATAATTGGTAAAAATATCGGCAATGGAGGATTAATCTTTTCTGTTTGTCCAATATTCCCTCTCATTATTTTATATTAAATAAAATAGGACAAGGGTCTTGACGAAGCTCATACCTTGATGGCTTGAAATGAATTACGGTATGAATGAACCATTTTCTATGTTTTAATATTCTTAATTACTTGTATAATCACAGGTGAAAATGTAATTAGCTTTATGTTATTATGAAAGAAAAGGGTCTAGAGGAAGTTTTAGATGGCATACAGCTGCAAGCTTGTGTAGGATATATATATATATAATTGCAAGATAAAGACTCGATGATGTGGCGTTCTAAAAAACCAGCATTTGCATTTTTTTTCTCAAATTTTTAACATTTTCCTCCCCCCCCCCCCCCCACACACACACAAATATATGTGTTATATTAAAAAAAAAAAAAAAAAAAAAAAAAAAAAAACACCGAAACAACACTTCTTAAAAGTTCCTTCATCTAGAAAGAACTTAAAAGTCACCATATATACTAGACGTCTACTCCGGAAAGACATTATTAACAACACAACCGTTCACTATAAACTGAAACGACCCATAAATTATCCTATCAACTAGAAAGCCCAAAAATCTCCTTCCATGTTTCTTTTTGTCCTCATGAATTTATAAATATTCTTGGTTCTTTTTCTCACATTCATTCCTTCAACATTTCTTCTTGTCCACATCTGATTTTAACTATTGTTGCCATAGATATGTGATTATATACTGAGTTCGAATATAGTTATTTCCCAATAACGTCATCTGGTTATATTGAGTTTAGTATTGTTGTAACTGATGGATTTTAATTAATTTTGTTCCTTATTGTTTGACATATAGGTCACAGGTTTGAGGCGTGGAAGCAACCACTAATGCAGTTGTCTACATCACATTTCTTGGGGTGCGGCCCTTCCCCCAAGCCTACTAATGCGGGCTTCCCGGTGCTGCCTTTTTTTTTTTTTCATAATTGTTTGACAGATTATCATGCAGTAGAAGTTTCAAAGTCAAACAGAAATGAGCCATGTTAATTATATGACTTGGCCGAAAGAAATTATGGCTAATATTATGTCAGACTCTTGAGGGTTAAATTTACCTTTTTCAAATGAGATTGTTTCTGACGGGATTAGGAGGGAATGTAGAAGGCTTATCAAACCAATGGACGCTATAAATGTAAGCCTTCTTAGAGTGGAAAGTTGTTGGAGACGAATGTAACATTTTATTATATGTATACAAATATAAATATAATAAAATTTATGTAAGTTATTTTCATTGATAATACAAAGATTTCCTTACACTATCACTATATTTAACCTCTATAAAAAATTATTTTTCTATTTTTTCTTATAAAAAGATTATTTACAGTTGCATTTTAAATGACCTTATAGAGTAAATTTTTTTTACATCTTCAATCTATAGAATAATTTTTTTTTACATCTTCAATCTATAGAATTTATGTTTATTTATTATGAAATTCCCTTTTTAAAAAAAAAAAAAAAATACCTATGTACATCATTCATTTGAAATCAAATTCCTTTGGCAAAAACTTTGGACCGTTCTGTTCCCTTTACTCCATATACACACCAAGAGGCTAGGAGTGTTCTCATTGATTAGAATTTAAAATACATGACATGTGCAGGGGCGGAGCTAGGTAGGCTCGAGGGGCTTCATCCGAACCCCCTCGGCGAAAAATTATAGTGTATATACAAGATTTTTTTTTTTTTTTTTTTATATATATATATATAGTAGATGTTGAACCCCCTTGGCTTCTTTGTGTATTTACTTCTTCATATTTTTGAACCCCCTAGGTGAAAATCCTGGCTTCGCCACTGAAAAGATGTATAATTATTTCTTGATTATGTTTAATAATATATATATCCACTTCATCAAAAAATCATCTAATTATGGTAGATTGTATTGATTTGGTGTAAACACCTAATACAAATGAGTCGTTACACCATTATCAAGTGATGTACTAGCATCTAAGACCATCATTTGTATTTATTTTTATTATCTTTTGCTTAATTTTTTTTACAATTAGTTACTTATTATCGAATTAGGCCTTTTAATGAACGTAATAATGAGTTTTAAACAAGAAAAGAGGAAGAGGGGTTCTTTAATCATATAAAATAGTATTTGTATTTATCTTTTCTGTCAAATTTCTGCTTTTTATTCTATTAGCCAATTTATCTGTTGTTTTTAAAATTCTAAAAGCCGTTTTTTTTTTTTTTTTTTAAAAGTCATGTCCTTTAATTACTTCATCTTTCTCCCATATGCCAACAATTCCAAAGGCATCCAGCGTTCCTGAAGCAATCAATTTCTCCCCATTCATAATTACTCTCATTAGCGTAGCTTTGTCACTAAAAATATTTTTGTGATGGCAATTGTTCAAAAGTGGGTCGGTCCATCGTACGTTTATTTTGATGATTTCTCTGTAAAGGCTTCAGCAACACAATTACCGAGGTTATACACTGTTTTTTCCTTTCTTCACTGATCGTTTGTATCTTCTTTTTGTAGTTCATGTTATCAAACTGTTAGCATACCCAAATCTCTAATTTTTTCAACTTGAAACTTAAATCTGATCAAAGATTTCTCACATCTTGAGGGGTTTTTTTGGAAATAAGCAGAACCAACGCTAAACGCTTCCTCTGATTAAATTAATTTTGTGGGAATTTTGTTAAAGTTTCTCACTGGAAACAATGCCTTCATCATAAGAGCTTAATCATGCATAGTCAAAATTCTAATTATATTATGTTCATGTAATTTACTAAACACATAGAAAGTACTTTGATTTGCCTCTTACATACCATCACTTTTTCTCTCTACAAAGAGGAAATGAAACAAAAAAATATGCTTCTAAAGAGACTTTTTAGTATGAATTTGAAGCACCTATAAATATTTAATACAAGTTACCCATTATTTGTCCATTTATTAAAAAGTATAATTAAGAATTAATAATTTATCAAATTTCTATCAAAGAAATTAACTAATGAGAGATATTTGTAATGCTGTATTTGCATAATCTTATATATATTATTTATGAACAACATAAATAGGAAAGAAAACGAGGAAGCTTACCTATATATTTTTTCCCTTTAAAATAATGTTTAACTTCTCTCTTACCTATATATTTTTTCCCTTTAAAATAATGTTTAACTTCTCTCCCCAATTGAGACAATTGTTCTTCCACAACTTTACAAAACAATACAAAGGTAGAGGCATGCAATGCTTTATCTATTTGGATTTGCTTTTTGTTTTATTTTTTTCATATATGTATTTTCCCTTATAGTTTTTACTTTTTATTTTTGCTTATGCAAGTCTTAGATTATTTCTTTGTTAAAATAAAATTTAAAACTAAAAGACCGCGCGACGCGCGGGTTAATTAACTAGTTTTTCTTATAAATTTATAATCCTGGAGAAATTAAGTAAAGTCTTATATTTTTAATCAAAAGCAGTGAACTCTTTCTCCATCACCTGATCTGGGGCAAGAATTGTGTATTTGAACTAAACAAGCATTTGATTAAAGAACAACATTAAGAAGGCATTTGATTAAAAACATTTTCTAAGCTAATTGTGTTTTTTTTAAGAAGGCATAAAATATAATTTTCTGTTGGAACACACAATTTTTCTTGTTGCACTTCATACCCCATTGTTTTTTTTTTCTTGGGAATGGATAGAAATAAAATTAAGAAATATTGCTAAGCTAAATATTTTGAATAGTAAGGAGAACTTGGTTATTGAGTTGTGTGGATTGATATATCAAGCGTTTCACAAATTATATCAATTGAGAGGTCTAGGAGAAGTCAAATAGTACTATCAGCTGCAGTTGTCTCTTTATGTACAACAAGGAACAGCCAGTCAATATAGAGAGTCACAAATCAAATCCATCCATCCATCCATTCAATCATGCATAGACAATTTATTGTGTTTTTTGCTCAGTGTTTGATATTTGTTTTTGGACTTTGAATAATTTGAATTCAGGTATGGGCAGAAGATTCATTAAAGGAGGAAATTGCTTCCAGTCAGGATTTTTTTCATTCTAAGAGCACGAACCCGAGACCTCTTGTAGTATTTAACTGTAAATATTAATTTAGGAGAGTTACGGGCTTCTCCTTGTGGAAGCGGGTTTGCAAAAACCACGACTTGAGTCACTGATTGTCGAGAATCTCACGAATTACGGATGAATTCTTTATGTCCACAACCTAGATATTCTTTAAAAGATGTAGACCGTTTTCTTTGTAAAACCTCAGTCACCATATTGTGGTGGAAACCTTTTTTTCTTTTTTCTTTTTCCGAGTATCCATATTAATGATGCATTTATATGTTACACATAGGAAGAAGAAATGTTAAACGTAGGGTTTAAAAAAGGGATGAAGCTCATCTCAATTTCCTTTCTCTCCAATTTCCCAAGTTCTTACTTGGACGAGAGACACATGTCCTATGTTAAAATTAAGGGTTTAGATCTTATTAGTTAAATGAAGATCTTGACCATGGTTAATAACAAATATTTTCATAACAAATTTTTGAGTTTTTCCATAATTACTCCTATTTCCATATAATTTTATTCCATCTCTTTCCTCTATCTTGATTTAATTTTCTGCTTTTCTTTTTACGTTGTGCATCTTGTGGCACTTAATCGAACGTATAGTATTATCCCTGTTCTTTGCTTTAATCAAGATATTAGTAATGGTATAGCTTATGGAATTTGAGTACAACTTTTTGTATTTGATTCTACCAACGAAAAACTCCCCGTATTTAATTAAATCTAAGCAAATTCGATCCAGTGCAGTATTGATACTTAAAATTCTCCTAACAAATGATAAATTTAGCGAGAGAAGGGAGATAGTGGAACCTAATGGAATGGTTAGAACTTAAGAAAATAAGAAGCCGGGGAAGAGAGATAAAAAGTTCACTAATATATTTATTGATGAAAAAAAAAGATATAGCTAAAATAAATGTGGGATTATCAAATTTTTAGGGAGCATATGTGTCTCTTATCCAAGTAAGAACTTGGGGAAAATGGAGAGGTGCTCCATCCTAAAAAAAGGACAAGCTAATGGGTTAATCAACACCTTTTATGGGTGGATGTGACCCAATAATTTTTTCCGATACCTCTAATAAAAATTATAGAGATCTTCCCCATCTCACCACGACCTTTGCTGACCATCAATGACATATTTAACAGCGACCTAAGGTCTGGGGGACCAATTTCCTATTATGCAAAACGAGGACTATCTCACCATCTTGCCTTTTTTTCGATGTATGAATCAATTCTATATAATTCTGATTGGTAGGTCCCTCAATTATGCAACTCATTTTAATTATTGTACCAAAATTGTACCTCCGTTTTAAAATCACTTCGTCTTGAGATCTAGAGGAAATTCTTTTTCATCATGTACTCTAGTTTTCTTCCTAAGGAAAAAGCCTAGGAGTAATTATTAGTTTGTTACATGATCATTAGAATTGTAGCGTCATACACCAGTAGCTAAGTAAGAAATTTTGTCAAACGTGTTCAAGAATTTTGACAAAAAGTGTTTGATTGACCATCTTTCAACATACCTAGACTTTTTAAAAACTACAACACAGAGCACATATAGCTACGAAATACATTGTAGCTAAATATGAAAATTTTCGTGGCTAAACATTTTTGCTACAATTTTTATTCCCATAGCATTCGTAGCTAGAAGTAGTGTAGCTAAAAGTTAGCTACAAACTTTACATGGTCCGTGGCTAAGGACTAATACTTATTGCTACGAATTTTTTTTTGTTGTAGCTGTGATAGTAAAAAATTCTTGCCACGAAATATATACTTGTAGCAAATAGTTTTACTCTTTTGCCACGACAGATAAAATCTATAGAAATCTTTATATTGTAGCCACACTATATCTTTTGTGGCAAAAGACTTAATTTGCTTGCTATGAAAATTCAAACTTTGTGGCTATTTTATATTTTAGTTTCGTGGCAATAATATTTGTATTTAGCTACGAGTTCGAAATCCATAGCTATGAATTGAAGTATTTGCCACAAACTTTTTCGTGCATAGTTAAGAATCCTTTCTTTTGCCACAAAATAAATAAAATTATAGCTATTTTTTTTTTATTTTGCTAAGAAAGGTGAAAATGTATAACCAAATTTTTGACAATTATATATCAGTTTAGTCATGATTACAGAAACTTCATTGCTACAAATTGAAGTGTACGCCACAAACATCATTAACTCAAGAATTTCTATAACGTAGCGAAAAATAAAAAAAATTAGATTCCTAAATAGGTTTCAATTTACACTAATTACATAGTTAAGTTTCAAAATATTCACAATACATAATTTTTCTATGACAACAATTACAATAGTAGTATCTTGCTTGAGATACAAAGCCGCATAGTTTCTGCTTTATTTTCCGCCATTGTCTCCAATTGTGCCATAGTTTGATCAATACAGGTCACTTATCATTCTTTGCTCTAATATTTCGACAAATTTGCCTGTCAATTTCAACAAAGTAAATTAATACCAAAAAACAAGAATAATTTTAACCTGTATATAACTTTAATAGGTACATACGATCATATACTCCAAGCAATTCAATATTTTGCACAAAAAGCCTTTTTTAACAAAGTTTTAATCAAGGAACAAGATATGCAACACTATATAATCCTTCATGGAGGAATTATAGATCCATAACAAGAAAATCTACCGAATAAATATTAACATTTACAATACTAATAAGCATTTGATTTTAACTACACTATAAGTGTTGAATTATTTCTGAAACATAAATATTTATAGGACACAATCATAGACTAACTTAGCTTCTGTTAGTGATATGTCAACCAAAAAAGGTACAAAAATACAGAAAAAATAAGGCCAGGGGGGTAATAGGTCGCCCGCAAAGGTTACGTGCGTCATAATTAATCCGAGTATACGTTTGGGGGGGGGGGGGGTTGTGTATTTTCCCTTTATAAAAATAACCCTTTAGGTATAAGAAAACTCTAAATAATTTCTCTAATTTTTTGGACAAATCGTTGTCATGACTCCATAGCAAAAATATTTATTCAATTAATTGAATAATATAATATTATATGATATGATTGTAACTTCAAGTGTATTTTTTGTTTGAACATTCAAATGATTTTGATAGACATTCACATGTAAAATAAGAATATCCTTTGCCATGTAACTTCAAATACGTGGCAAAAGCATATTATTTGTCATGAAATTTTATTGTAGCAATAAGTTTGTAGCTATTAGGATAGTTATTGCCACGTATTTTTGTAGCTTAAAGCAAAAATGTATCTATTTAGCTATAATAACTTTTTTCAAGTCTGTTTTGTGGCTATAAGATTACTATTGCTATGGTAACTTCAAACGTGTGGCTAAAGCATACGATTTAGCTACGACGATTTACTGTAGCAATAAATTTGTAGCTATTTGGGTAATTATTGCTACGGATTTTTATGACTTGCAGCAAAAATATCCATTTAGCTATAATATTTTGTTTCAAGTCATTTTTTGTGGCTATAAGATTACTATTGCTACAGTGACTTCAAACGCTTGGCAAAAACATGCGATTTGGCTACGACGTTTTATTGTAGCAATAATTCGTAGCTACTTGGGTAATTATTGCCACGATAGTTGACAACTATAGCAAAAAAGAGGAATTAGCTTTGCCATGTGAGTTTTATAGCTAAGAAATTTTATGAAATTGTAAATAGCCATGAAATTTTATGAAATTGTGGCTATAGTTAAGTATTAGTCACGATTTTCAAATTCATAGCTGAGAATCCGTAGCTACAGATGCCTAATGTTGTACTTTTGCCAAGCCTTTAATTACTAACTGCGATCTGTCGAAAATTATGTGAAAAAGAATTTTAACTGTCACTTGTATTGGTCACATGGCAATTAGTCAAGTGCTCATTAACGTTGTTCAGAAGAGTGGGAAATTATATTAGTACAAAATAGCAATATGCTGTATTTGTCATGTTAGGGACTAAGTTATGTAGAAGAAATTATATATGTCAGTTTAAGATTTCGAAACTCAGAAAAAGTTGAATAAGAAAACAGAGAGGGCAGGGCAGGGCAAGGGGCAAGTCAAAATTGTACAAGTAGCAAATAAATGGGGATCACAACTTATCAGACCCATGCATGCATGCCATGCAGAAGAAGGAAAAAGAGAGTGTGTGTATATATGTGTGTACAGACAAATGCCACCAAAGGTTATGCATGCTTGATTGACAGAGGTGGATTCAGAATTTTTAATTTTATTTTACTTTTTTAAGAAATTCAAGTACGATTAATGTAATCGGAAAGTTTCACGCAAAAAATCCTCGAACCACTATTCTAACTGATTCCGCCGCCCAGATCATCCATCTAAAGTGACTAGCTAATTTCGGACGGAAGCAAAACCCTCCAAATGACGTTGGAAAAAAGTGATTTTCGACTACATTCTGATGATTCTGGCAGTTGGAAATAGGCAAACTTCTAGTAGTGTCCTTCTATAATCAGCTCGTGTTTGACTTATGGGAATGAATTCATATTTGGTAGGGAGTACTTTACCCCAAAAAAAGAACTTCTCGATATGAATTCAGCTCCAAAACAAATACCAGACATCGGATAAAATTCAAAAAATAAAAATAGCAGACAGGTAAAGGCAGTAGTAGGGACAGATGGAACCTGAAATTAAATCAGCGTGTATTATGGGCCACTCAAACTCAGTACTACTGCTACTCTTTGCCCCTCATATCTAGCTAGCTTTATAGCTAATTCATAGGCTCTCTATCCCTTCTGCAAACTGACTGACCTTCGAAGCTAGATGTGTATGTGTATCACATTAATTTACTTCTACTATACGTGCATGGATGTAACACTTTCTCTTCAATTACAAGCCATCAGTGTATGTGTTGTGTTATATCTAGTCTGTGCCTTCCACTACTCTTTCTGATCTGATAAGGCGACACACACTCAGATGCAGTTTTTGTTTTTGTTTCTCTCTAGGAGGCAATAGGCCCCTAGCTGCAATTGTCACAATTCGTTGTGGTCAGCTTACCCTCTTAATTACGTACAGAATATAATTTTAAATTCTCTTAAATTAATAGTATTGAAATTTTGACTTATGTAAATTGGTTATAACCGGAAAAAGATAATGGTTTGACTCAAAGTGGCCGGAGTACGTATTTTATTGTGCATAAGCTAGGTTCAATAATTATTGACTTCTGATGAGTAGACTCTATAAATATATACCAACCCTTATTTTCCTAGCTATTAGAAAAACTCTAGCGCATTTGTTCTTGAATAGGTGGTGATAACAATTGACGTCTCATCAATTAAATTCTCCGGAATGTGAGAGCCTAATAGCTAGTTGATCATGAAAGTTAATTTCAGGCTTAACAACTGATTGATATCAATGGTTGAATTAATTAACCGTATGTTGGTTTAATTTTAGCTCAAGATTATGTGCTTTTATCTCTGTATATTGTGTCTTAATCTCGGTTATGACTATCGATTAATATCTTACAAATAGGGCATGAAGCTTTGGTGTAGTTGTCAGGTAGTGTGACATAGTTTGAATTGACAAGCAGTTTAACAAAATAATGAAGATTTTTAAAATTATGTCATAATATTTATGTGGTGATAGAACTTTTGAAACTTGTACTTTAAACATGTAATTAACATTTGTGTAATGGTTATAAAAGCTTTCCATTAAGGGTAAAATGAGAAGCGTAAATAATGATTTCAAATTCAAAAACGTGTTATTCTTTTTTAAGCAGACTAAAAAGGAAAAGTATATCACATAAACTGGAATAGAAACAATACGTAATATCATTGATAATAAATGCAAACTTAATATAAGCAAGTATTTGCTAAAATTGATTCACTATGTATTTATATAAAATTGAACACAAAGTAGTCGATGGTGTATATTGCTCCTTCTATATAAATCCAATTCTGTTATTTAGGGCATGATCTCCTTTAATACTTTCTCTAGCTAATTAACATTCTCTTTTATCCAATTCCCCTCTTACTGTTCAACTGAAAAAAAGATGCAGAGGTACGTAGCTGAAATTTCAATCGTAACTCTTAGCTATTGGGTACTTGTGATTTGCCATAGAAATGGGGGTACTTCAATTTGGATTCTTGTGTAAGAAACTGGACATTATTTTTTCTTCCTTTCTGTTGACAGTTTGTAGGGCTAACTTTTACTGTTTTGCTATAGTAGTCTGATCTCTCCTACCTTTTGGTTTTGTTTGGATGTGGAGTGACCGGTTGAGTCTTTCTTTTTTCGTTTCATGGCCCGATTAATTTGGATTCGCGACGAAATTCCATTTTAGAGTAAAATAATCCATACCAAAGGTGACATCAATCCCAAATTTCCAACCCGAGACCTGAAGTTAAAAATATATAGTTCTTACCGCCTGTCGATCGGTGAAGCTATAATGCCCAAGGGCGGATGTAGAGTGCAAGTTATGGGTCCCTTGGTAAGTTATAACAATATCTGTAACTCTGCATATATGTTAAACCTTGATTAAACTAGTAAAAAAAATTGATTTCAAACATAATAATCAAATAAATTTTGGCAAAATCTCAACTCAAAGTCATTAAGTTCAAATCCTGCTTCCTCCTTGAATGATTCTGTGACAATGACATTAGTAAGTTCTAACATCTTTTTGTTCTTATTTTGGATCCATTTGGTAGGCACCAATATACATTCTGGCAATTTTGAAGAATGATGAGCCTACCTCAACTTCAATGATATTCACCTATATTTGCGTACCTAATTAGTGCCGGGTCGGACCCAAAATGGGTCGTTTTTGGCCCATCAATAGATAAAGTGGGATGGGATTATAGTTGAGCTGACAGGTTAATGAGGATTAATCAAAAGAAATATCGGTAAACTTTTAAGTCGGCAAACTTTCAAAGGAGACGTGTGCACATGATATTTTTGAAAAATCTCACATCGGAAAGGAAAAAAATAGCACAAATTCAAATAGCATACATGCTTTTGAGCTCGATGACAGCGTAGTCAAAATGAGCAATTTATGAGGTCAGTTGGCTAATAAACGGACACCAATATCATTGGCTTGAATTGTGACACCAAAATACAAAGAGGGCTTAAACAAAAACTTTATAGATTGACAAAGGAAGTGAATTAAAATAGAAATAAAAACAAAAATAAAAGAACAGAAAAAAGAGAGAAGTTTAAAAAAAGAAAAAAAAAAAAGAGAGGGAGAGAAGCAGAAAGTAGTAGCAGCGCCGTTGGTGCAAAGGTTTAAGAGGAAGAGATCAGTTGACGTACAAATGCATAGATAAAGAGTAACAAAAAAGTACTTTTATATTTTTGTATCACGTGGACTGATAATTATGTGATGGTGGTTATGATATACTAGTAGAGAAAAAAAAATGAGGCCATGACAAAATCTTACAATTATTGACTTGTCTAGTTTGGTGGTACCTAGCTATTATGCATGTCCCTTTTTTTTAGTCTTTGAAAGGAGAATTCAGGATTTCTTGAACAGGTGTATCATAAAAAAAAAATAAAAAAAAATGAACGTATTAAGTGAGAATTGATTTCCTATTTTTTGGAATATGAGGTTGGTAGATAATATTTAGATCAATTCTGAAAATATGTATATAATTTTCTTAGTAATGATCAGATCGATTTAGAGCAACATTTATTGAGTTCGAAATCTATAATTTGTGCTTAATACACATTTACAAGATCGCAACCAAATTATTACGTCTGGATGAGCCCATAACTTGAACACATAGTGCGTATGCTCCTACTTTCCTCTAATAGGCATTTATATGCTCCTACTTTCCTCTAATAGGCATTTGTATGTTGTGTTTTATTTGAGGCGAATTTAGGATTTGAATTTTATGAGTTTTGTACTTTAGGTCAACGACTTTAAATATTGATAATTGAGTTCAAAATTTATTATTTATATATATTTTTATTGATTTCTTAATACATTTTACATTGACCCCTATGTTTAATTATTCAATTGAGCAATATGTTTCTCGTTAATATAGACATAAAGACAATTGTTCTTAATCAAATAGCTTGGTCCCGAATGAAATAAGATTAACAGCAAGTCTACTTGTTCCATAGGCCATCTTTAATTATTCTAGCTAGTACTGCATGTATTTAGGATTTTTTCCTTTTATACAATATCCAATGACGTTGAAGACAAATTTAACTGTTTCTTGTTTCAATTCATGCAAATAATAATTGGTTATGGTGAGCACCTGCAATTGGTAAAATAAAAAATGTTAGCAAAATAATTTAAAATCAAAAGGGTTCAGAACCTATAGCTATTTGCTACTATGAAGAAGGCACATATTTTCAAGACATTAAAATAATTAATTGTCTTTCTTTGACCACAACAGTCTCCAGCTAACATAGGAAAGCCATGAATAATAATATTGGAAATTATTTTCCCAATATTTCTTTTTAAGGAAACTTTCTCAAATTTGGTAATGTTGCAAGACTAATTATAAGATTTTCATGAGGGACCCCAATGATCAATGTTTGAGACATGATTGATTGAGTAATTAAAGTATTACGACCAGAAATAGCTAATTTTTTACAGATAGCCTGTCAGAATTTCACTCATCGGTAATGTTTTTAACGAGACATTTTGTCTGAAATTTAGCAATTTTCTGACCGTAATGTATGCTCTCCCTACTAATTAAATCTTTTAGATAAGATGTTCATACATCTCAACATGGGTTCAAAGCAAGCAAAAGGTCCTAGGTTCAAATCTTTTATTAGTCCATAAAAAAAATCAGGTTCACATGTGAGACAACTTGTTGAGACATGTCTAATTAAGTTGCTACAGTATGAATTATATAATAACTTTGACTTTTAATTTAAATGAAATGATACGTGAAAATTAATTCGAACACCGTTGTTGTCAAGAAAATATGAAAGAAGTTCTAACTAACATATAATGAGATGATACAAATCTGCTACTTTAATGCAGAAAAAACTGCGGTTTGCCTCTCGTAATCATTGAAGCATATGGCTAATGATGATGAGCAACCCAAATATGGAAATTCTTTTGATGATTTTTGCCAAAATGAAAGAAATTCTTTTGATGAGTTTCACCACAATGAAATATCAGAAAATATTGTCTTTTCATAATGTAATGCCTTTAAAAGAAATTCTTTTGATGAGTTAAATTTAATGTATGTCTAGTACGGCCACATATCATGTACTTTGCTTTCTTGAAAATATGTTTAAACAATATGGTGATTTGGGGGACAATAAAAGCTGTCTAGTATGAGTGCCCATAAATAGTACACTTAATTAGCAGCATGTTTGCGATCAAAAGACATACTAAGACCTTATTCATGATTTACACTTAATGAAAATTTAAATTTAAATTATACAGATTTCAGTTATTATGCAATTTTTTTTTAAAAAAACTTTAAATGCTCTTTATTGAATAAACATTAAAGTACACAAAAAAGAAAAGTTGTACAGAAACAGTTCTCACCTACCCGAACGGAACAAGCTCCATTCATCACATAATTGGTAGGATTTCCATATAAGCTCACAAAATAGAGGGTAACCCTATGTACATAAGCTTCATCAAGGAATCAAGAGTATAAAGTCTATTTATCTCCTTTGAACGGATTTGTGGTTGTATCTTCTTCTGAAATATCTTTAGTTAAGTAGGTGTTTGGCCATGCGATATGAAATCATGATTTCATAAGTTTTATATTTTGATTTCAAATCAGCGTTTGTTTATGCAATTTGCACAAAATTTCAACTTTAACTTCATATCATGATTTCAAATCCCAAATTCTCTAAAAAGGTGTGAGTTGGGATTCCAAATCATGAGTTAAAAAATTTTTAAACGTAAAATTTGACCCATAAGTTTATATTTTGTAAAAAAGATCCATAATTTGGTAGATATATTTACCAACAATTTATATCAAATATTAAAAGATATGCAAGTTGGTAGTATATTAAGAGATTGTCCATACCATGTGGGGGGATTATATTAAAGAATAATTATACTACAATTCATGCTCAATTTTCCTTTTTATTGAATTATAAAGTTCGATCAATTGATGTTATATCTTCTAGAAAAGCCTTCTAATAACGTATTAATTTTGTTATGAACTATGATTTGCTCATTTGGTAAGATTGAATAAGAATTGTGAATGTTTTGATGGTTTTCACAACTTGTGAGATTCTTATGTCTATAAGAAAAAATACAACTCAAGAAATCCAAATTGCTTGTCCAAACAAAACTTCTACTTTAAATCATTATGATTTCATATCATGATTTTAAATCATGTCCAAACGACTCCTAAGTAGATCCCAAAATTAAGTGTTTTATTTAATGTGTATAAATAGGTCTGAATGATTAAAATATGTAGAAAATATTAAAGTCATTAAGATACTATTTATTCAGGAATTTTGCAAAGATGACATTTAACCACTATTCATTTAACTACTATTGTTATCGCTTTTGTCGTACACCATTATCAACAACTACCATCCATCTTGCATTCATAATCATCACTATTAGCCACATCACTGTCGTTACCAATCATCATAGTCAGCTGTCACCACTACTAGCCAACATTTACAATCATCACCATCAGCCACCACTATATATCACCAACTATACTAACAATCACCATCATCTTTAAACTATCACTACGATACACCATAATCATCAGTCGTTGTTACCAACTACCACCATCAACCGCCCTTGTTAACGTACTAGTAATGTCAGTTACCATCACAACTAACTACTACCAACAAACACCACAATCAGTCAACACCACCATCAACCGCAGAGTCAGAATTTAGAATTTCTAAAATATGGATGCACCACTAAAGAAAGGAGAAAAAGGAAAGTATTAAGTGAGAATCATTCCTTGTTACCAGCAATAACTCAACATTAAACCAAGTGCATCATCCAACCTTTTCGTAGCAATGACCAGCAAATAATATTAGATCAATTATAAAAAATACGTTCATATAATATCTAATTTTGCGGAGAGACCATGAGTTCATGTGCACCATAATTTGGGCTGTAAATTTGTCGCTGATCAACCATCACGTACGCTTAGTCGACACCAACAACCACCACCGTCACTTATCACCACTTTAAAAATATTTAGGATTTATTTAAATTTATACTTTAATTAAACTATAAATAAAAAAACTTATAAATTCAGATGTTGAGAAAATAAATTGTTTTAATTATTTAATATTCAAATCTTAATACAAAACTTAAATAAATGTTTAAGTCCAAACTTATAATATCATTAGCGCATTACATCGATAATTTTTTTGAATATTGAATCCATCAAAATTTCAAACATGAACTTGACGGAATAAGAGTTTTTGACATGACATTATATGAATAGGAATTCGACAAAGGCAAAAAGACAGACTACTGTATGCCTGCATTAAGATGTGTTTCATCATTTCATTGACCCTTCTAATCATTTTCCTTTTTCGTAATATACCACATTTTTTTACTTCTCGAGAAGAAAGTTAGGAGCAGGAAGACCTCTCTTCTCTCATAATTCAAAAAGAAAAAGAGTTATCAAATGTAGAATAGACTATATTAAGCTACAATATATTTGAATTAATAATTTGATATACTTGTTATGAAATAATACTTGAGACAGAAGTAGGTGAAATGATTGGAAAAATTGAACAGAAAATATGACATAATTAAAAAAGAAATGTCATCACTCAAATAGTTTCCACATACAAGAAGAAAGTGTGTGTATGTATGTATCTATCTATATATATATATATATATATATATATATATATATATATATGTATGTATGTATGTATGTATGTATGGCTTAATATTTCAATTATATGGTAATAAATTCGAATCAATGCTATCATAATCGGGGCGGATCTAGGGGAAGCAAGAGGTTTATTCAAATTCGGTCTTTCGCTGGAAGATTATACGGTATATACAAGATCAAATTATTATTTCATATATAGATAATAGTGTTAAATCTCCATGGCTTCTTCATGTGCTTACTTCTTTATATTTTGAATCACCTTAGCGAAAAACATACCATGCTACTGATTATATAACTATAATGGATTAAGTTTCAATGATAGTGTAGAAACTGGGACGAAACAAAGTGGAGATTCGAACCAATTAACGTCTTGAAGAATCAACAAATGGACTTGAACTTTATTCCTACGTGACACAATTAATTCGATCAAACACTCACCATCTGTTTCTGTTATTCAACTTAAAGTTTAATAATATATTGTTAGTGGATGAAGGGAACAAAAAAAGAATGTGTGGCTGGTAGAAATACAACACTAAGAAATTTTAGCTATATCTTTCACTAGTAATCCTATATTATTACTGTACTTAAGGACAACTCAAATGGAATCTTTTGATTGATACCTAGAAACTAGACTAGATATCTTGAATGCTAAATGTTTTCTTTAATTGGTGTGTTTTTCATCTAATTTTTATACTGTATTACTTACAAGATAGTAGTATTAACTTTGTCTCAAAAGAAACAGAAAAGAAATTAAAAAGGACAGTACTATGTATACACCGTTGGTGAAATCTCAAAGGTGAAACATCCTTTTCATTATTAAGCTAACAGTGTGGCTGCCCACTTTTTGATTTAAAAGTTGTCAAGCTAACGAATCCGCACTATTATGTATATTCAAAGATTTTTATTTATCTATTTTCCTTGAGTTATTTTAGAGAATGAATTTAAATTGTATACTTTATCAAATAAAAAAAAAAATTGGGGCTAGAAGAACGGAAAAATGGGGGAGGGGATTATAAGGAGAGGAATCAAACTCTCACCAACAAAGTGAAAACTTCGATAACCAACCAATTGAGTTACTAATGTTTCCTTGAATTTTAAATTATATATACGAAGAGTGCGATAATTGTTTTTTACTTAATAAACTAGTTTTATTTATCATAGCAGGTTATTTACCATTTATTTAGGTTACTAATTAATAATATCAACTATAGTTACCGGCTATTACTTTTACAATTATTCGATTATGTAAATATCTTTTATATCGTGGATGCATAATTAAATTCTCAGAAAACACGCAGCACCTTTTCCTCAAGACCAAGTTGGACTAAAGTTGGTCTAAAAGGGGAACTTTCCAATGGTATTAAAATTAAAAGGGAAAGGTCCCTAACAAACAGTGAAATTTGAATAACATATTATAATAACTAAATGATAAAATTGTTTTAAATTTTTTAAAAAAATTATAGAGTAACCGAATGCTCAAGTATTTCTTAAACTCTGTATAACTTCTTAGAGCCAGTTTAGACATGCAATTTTTTTTTTTCAAGAAATTATTAGATTATATATTGTAGTTAATTTTTCACCCTAACTTGAAGTTGAGTTTCTCACGTAATTTTTTTTTCCACCACAAAACTTCAACTTTTTCAAGTGAAATGCATCGAAGTAGTGCACAACTTCAATTTTCAAACACTCTTTTTGGCTCAACTCCACATACTACTTTTTCAAATATCATCAAATTCCTTTCCAAATACCTACTTAAATATATTTACTTGGGGAAAAACTGACGTAACAGAACTATTATACCTTTGGAATGGAGTACAATAGTTTAGAAGAATTTTGTTTGCATAATTAACCCCACAGCTCTATCGGAAGAGTACTGTTAGGTGAACAAAAAGAATGTAGTGGGTAGTAGTAGCTTTGGAATAAAATTAAAAGCCAATCAAAGGAAGCCAATAAGTTATAAACAGTACTAATAATTTACAGTATTATTATTTAGAAGAATTATATATGCATGCCGGGCCTGTACGTACTGCAGTGTTATTACGTATTACAGATGAGAGTCAGTATTTAATTCTCCTACAGAGACTTGTAAGATTGGTAAAAGGTCAAAAATGCCGAATCCAAAGCACTGTTGTAACCTAATCAACCCTACTGCTAAAAAACAAACTATTACATTACGTGAAATAAGACACTTACAAAAGCATCATAGCATTATTATTATCTTTTTGACTTTATATGCGTTTTATCTTTGGATTCAAAATTTAAACTTTATGAATTCAGATCGAAGTTCTTCGACTATATCACATCTAATTCAGTGGGTTCAAAATTTATTTTTTGCACTTATTTAGTTGGAATTTTAATACATACATAAGGCCTAAGTCTAAATTACTGGGCTTAGATGAACCTCTAGCTTTATCATTTGCTCCATCCCTGCATTTACCATAAGAGAGTTTGTGGTGGCATGTGTAAGATTTCTTTGCTTTAATTAATCATGGAAGTTTTGGATTCAAACCTTAAGAACTATTTTTTTTTTTTTTTTTTTGCAACGAATGCTTTCCTCTTTTAATAGGCACAGCCACAGGGGCAGATCTAGGGCCAGCCGAGGGTGGTCACCTTCGACAAAAAAACACTGTATATATATATAAGGTATTTTTTAATATTTTAATGCTCATATATAGGTTTTGAACACCCTAAACACAAGAGAAGAGGTTGGTTCACTGGTTTAGGTGGTTCTAAATTCACCTTGAGGTGTCATGTTCAAATCCCAATAACTACATTTTTATTTTTCGAACCCTGTCAGTGAAAATTCTGGATCCGCCATTGCGCGGCCTACGCGGTGTGAATTTTCGATCGAGGTGAGAAACAAAAAAACAAATATATGTGTTCATAGTATAAATAACTTTTCAGTTATATACACTATACAATTTTTCTGCGAAGGGGATTCAGTTGAACCCATCTAATCTGGGGCAGAGCTACATTAGGAATTACGTGTTCGACAGAACCCAATAGCTTTAGTTCAAATTTTCTATTTGTAGTAAGAAATTTACGTAATATATATAAATAATATATTCAAAATTCAATAAACAAAAAGAGCTGAGATTTAGAACCCATAAATTTAAAATTCTGAATCCGCCTCTCTATTTGATAAATGGGGCTATACATTAATATTGCCAAGAACTTTTACTCTATTAATGTAGTTTGACATGTTATAATCAATAACTATATTACTTTTCAGATTACTATACTAATCCCAGATTACTTACTGTTAATTCTACTAGTGATTCTTTTGTTTTCGTGACCTTTCCACTCTTATCCTTCCGTCCATCAATTTGATCCTTTTGCCCCAAAACACCCTTCACCTTCACTATTTCTTTGTAGATCAATGAAATGAATCTCTCTCTCTACTTATATATTTATAAGCAGTACATATACAAAGAGTGAATAAGCTTTACAACTGCCAAATGGGTCCATATTTTTCCAGATCAACTCCTTTTTCATACTAAAATTCAAAGCTTTTCTCTCTAAAGGACACAATCCGAGTCCGCTGCTTCTTTCACCTCCTCAACACCCCCCCCCCCCAAACCAAACCCCCAACACCCCCCAAGTTCTTCTTCATTTTGCTTTCTTGAATTTTCCTTAATATATATATATATAGGGTTTGAACCAAAATTACTGAGTTTTTAATAATATATATACGTTATATCTACTTTTGTTTCCGTTGGCTTTGTTGAAATGGAGGATCAGTATGGAATGGCAGATCTAAGACAGTACATAAACGGAGGGCGGCCACTTTTTCCAGAGTTGTTACCTGCTACTTCTCACCAGCATCAACAACGGAATCTCGGGGCAAGCCACCACCATCAGTACGAGATGGTGATGGGTATGGCCCCAGTTCCGGCTCACGTGCTTCCTCATCACCAGCACCAACACCAACACCAACAACACGAGTTTCTTGGTGATTCAAGTACAGCTGCTGCTGCTGCAGGTACTACTACAACAGCTGCATCAAGTGGTGGATTTAGCGGGCTCGATCAAATGGAGGCTGGTGGTGCTGGTGCTGGCGGAGATGGAAGTGGACGGTGGCCCAGACAAGAGACACTTACACTACTTGAAATCAGATCAAGATTGGATTCTAAGTTCAAAGAAGCTAATCAAAAAGGTCCCTTGTGGGATGAAGTTTCCAGGTACACACAAATATATGGAGTAGTATATATGAAAAACCTAATACACCATTCTTTTTTTTTTTTTTTTTGCTGTATGTGGGTGTTCATTCACTTGTGCAGTCTACTAAAATTTTCTACTTAGGAAAATTGTCTCATATTCTTGATTTCTTTTGTTTTTCTTGTATGTGTGTGTTCATTCACTTGTCCAGTCCTACTAAATTTTTCTTTTACGCACAAATTCAAAGGGGTACATGAAAACTACTACTTATTTTAGTTATCGTGAAGGAATCTCTCAAAATCTTATTAATCCTTCATATGTTCTTGATTTCTTTTCTCTTTTGTGTTTTCTTCATATTTTTATTTTTTGTTGGGTTCATTCACTTGTTCAATTCTACTATTTTCTGTTACGTGCAAATTCAAAGGGCGCTTAAAAACTATAATTTTCATTTTAGTTCTCGTGAAGGGATCCTTCCAAAGTGTTATTCACATATGTCCTTGATTTTATTTTTTATTTTTAAAAAAAAAACTTTTTTTTTTTTTTTTTTTTTTGTAATTTTTTTTTCTTGGGTTCATTCACTGATTCAATCCTACTAAAATTTTCTTTTACGTACGTTAAAGGGTGCCTATAAAAACTAATTTTCTTTTTAGTTTTCATTAAGGGATCCTCCAAAAAAATTTCTTCATATATTTTTGTAAATGATTTCCTACAAATTGGCATTTTGAGTTGCTACATCTTCTTTTCTTTTTTTCCCTTTCCTTTTGTTTCTTGAGGAGCTTTTGGAAAATACATATATTGTACATTGTGCACGAAATATGGGTTCTTGGGATAATTAAGCAGCACTCTTAATCAATCTCCCTTCTTATTGAAGAATTTCCTACAAAATTTGTAGTACTAATTTTGAGTTGCTTCTCTTAAATTCTTTTTCTTTTTTGATTTTGTTTCATGAGGAGGTTTTGGGAAATAGATACATAATGCTATACAGTGTGGAAAGAAACAATGAGTTTTCTGGAGAAAAGCAGCACTTTTAAGCAAACACCCACACAGTGAATAGGTTGCCAATTTAGTGTTAGAAAATGACACTACATTGAAGTTCAGTTAGAGATTCAGGTGTTATTTTCATCTTTACTATGACATCACTTTCTGAATCCATAGCCTTTTTCACTTCCTCTTTTTTGAGGCCAAATTCCTATTTCCTTGTTTTTGTTTAGAAAAAAGATAGCTATATAACCAATCTTGATGAAGAAAGGACATAGAGGGTAGTCTCTATCCTTAGCAAATATCAATATCACGTGACACTTTGAATCATTTGGGGATTTAAAATTAGGGTTATGTCAAGAAGCTGAGAAAGTCTTTCCGTCGGTCCGTAATTTGTTGAATAATAGCAGCCGATTAAGAAATCAAGTTTTCTGATTTACTGATACTACCTTCCCTCCAGAGCCTCCAAACTGAAAAAATCGTAAATTAGTCACCATTCCTTTCATGTAATTCAAGATAAAAAATTTCAAGAAACTTATTTTCTTCCGAAAAATAGATCCAGAATTAAGTTAAGGTTCCTTCAACATTTATTTACTTACTAACAACTAATAGCGACTCAATTCCAAATAAGTTGTAATTGGTTATAAAACTTGCGTATGGTTCCTCTATTATATAACTGGTTCCGTTATCTCTCTCCAACCTAACTTAGTAGTTTCCCGTTATGGGGCTTTTTATCTATAGATTAAGCCATTCCCAATAGTTGAACTATCCAAGAATAGTATCGGTATGATGCCATACGCCATTTTGATAAAGATTTTATCTTGTTTTGGTGAGAAATTGATCCCTCCGCGGAAGACTATAGCTTAGATCATGTCCCTCCATTTAAATTGCTTAACATTTATTAATTTACTTATTACTAACAAAAAACCACATTAACTAATTTATTCCCATTGATTTGCTATTATTGTAGGATTATGTCCGAGGAACATGGATACCAAAGGACTGGAAAGAAGTGCAGAGAGAAATTTGAGAACTTGTACAAGTACTACAAGAAGACCAAAGAAGGGAAAGCTGGAAGACAAGATGGTAAACACTATCGATTTTTTCGACAACTCGAAGCTTTATATGGTGAAACAAGCAATAACATTTCAGCCTCAGCTTCTGAAGCTCACCACCTCGGAAGTCATTTTCCTTACAATCCCGTTAACAACAACAATCAAGATCCTCATAATTTTCATCACCAAGCTCCTAAGTTGTCTGATAGCCTAAGTCTCTCTAATTCTTCTGAATTCAACACGAGTTCGTCTGATGATAGTGATTTGAATGAAAATTCGAAAGACAAGATGAGCAAGAAGAGAAGGGGGAAAAGGAGCTTAAAGGCGAAGATAAAAGACTTCATTGATGGACAGATGAGGAAGTTAATGGAGAAACAAGAAGCATGGTTGGAGAAAATGATGAAGATGATTGAGCATAAAGAACAAGAAAGGATATTAAGGGACGAAGAATGGAGGAATCAAGAGACGATTCGTATGGAAAGGGACCAAAAATTTTGGGCTAATGAGAGAGCGTGGATTGAAGCACGTGATGCTGCTTTGATGGAGGCTGTGCACAAGTTGAGCGGTAAAGATTTGAATAGTCCTAGTACTAATTCACGTCCTCCTGATGAAGAAATAGTTGCAATTCAGGGTCTGAATGATCAAAATGATAATAGACACGAAGATGTGACAGACAGTCTGAAAGATGATGTTGATCAACATTGGCCTGAAAGTGAAATTAATAGGTTAATACAACTTAGGACTAGCATGGAATCAAGATTTCAACAAATTGGTATTGGAGGTGATCATGTTTTATGGGAAGAAATAGGTGCAAAAATGGCTATTCTGGGGTATGATAAAAGTGCTACAAGGTGCAAGAATAAATGGGGTAACATCAATAGTTACATTATGAAGTGCAACAAGAAAAGAAAAGAGAATTCTACAAGTTCATGTTACAATAATAATGTCCAGATCAACAATCAATATTATGAAGCTGATGGATCATCATGTTTTAGGTACTTAATGGGAGATGCTGATCATCAAAACTTATGGGAGAATTATGAAATGAAATTAAGCAAAGGTGGTGGTGGCAATAACTGATGATGTGTACTCACAAGTAGTACAAGAAAGTTTGTGAGTTATTTTTTAAAAATTTCAGCTCAAGAGATCAAAAGTGGCTAAAAAGAATTTAAGATTGGTTGACAATTTAATTTGTCTTGGGAGGTAAGTGGTTTGTTTTTACTGAGGTTGCTAACTTGTCTTGTGGAACATATATTGATTTGAAGTTAACTGGTCCTAGGTAGGAGATGATCAATTTGGCCACCCAATATTTACTATTTTATCAGATGTTCTATTTTTTTTTTTTTTTTTGTATTCAAAGTATTGGTTTGATGTGGTTCTCTTCATCTATTTTGTCTCTTCACTTTGCTGATTTTCTTGATGTGTTTGTTTTTCTATGCCTAACCATATGGTTAATTCTTGAATGTCTTGTTAATGTATATCTTGACATCATTAATTAAATCTTTTGAACATGTTATTTTTGCAGATATGTATTAATTTTTCCTTCAATTCTTCCTAATAATTAATTTAATTGGAGGTGAGTGCATTGGATTGGGGGAGGGGCTGAGGGGGCACAATTGGAGACTAAGGCCTAAGGGTATGGTTGATATGAAAGGAAAATATTAATTGGGGAGAAACGACCTTTTCGCTTATGTTTTTCCTCTGCAGTATATTCCATTTGAAATAGTTTCTTTTAAAAAAGAGTTTAGTGAGTGTTGATAGCTACAACGTTTCTTCTGGAACTATTTTTCATCATACCAAATGGACCCTAAGTAGATCCATTTTTAGCATAATGCTTTTTTTAATAGGGAGAAATGTCCAAAAACTATGAAATGATAGCCCTTTGGTTGAAGTTTATATCATAAATACCATGTAAATTTAGGTGTTTTTCTACTAAGATTTTTGCAGCAATACATACAATACATATTAATTACATGCATTTTAGTATGTTATTGGTATGATTTGTTTTTGTCATAGAAAGCTCTTTTAGTAATAAAAGATCTTCTTTAATGTACTTAAGTGATTATATTCCACTTGAGTGATTTTACAGGACTTTTCTTGTCTTGTCTGCCACTGACTTATATGAATAATAAAATAACAGCTCATAAAAATGTATTTAAGTGAATGTTATAACATTTTCTATTCCACGAATATGCACTATATGGGTAATCTATCTTGAATTTTGTACATGAGACTGTGGAGATTATGTACATGGAATGCGGACAATATCTACAAATGTGACATAGTTCTTGAAGAATATCAAAGCATTAACACTATGTGTAAGCATAATTCCAAATATCTTCGACATAACAACAACATATTCAGTGAAATATCTTGCATAAAAATATAAATATGAGCAAACTATTCATGCACATTCATGATGCGAACTAACGTTTAACTCGTCAGACTGCCTCATCTGTCTCTCATTTACCACTAATATGTAGAACGAGATATTATTCGATTAAATAGAGCAACTTTATCTTAAAATAATCATTTTTTCCCTTCAAACTTGCATCTTGGGATTTACATAAACTTTGAAAGGACCCCCCCCCCCCAAACAAAACCCCCACCCCCCCACCCCCCACCCCGCCAACAACTCCTTTTTAGGTCTTCACCCTCTTTATATTAGTAGTTTAGCGCAGTGTAGAAGATGCTATATTAATCACTATCACGATGTGAAATGTTACATCCATTTTCATCTATTATACATATTGTTCCTTAATTTTAAGCATTTTGTGGTAATACAGACACCTCGTACTATTATACAGGTAAGAAACATTAAGAGTTCATTTCTATCAAATAATTCATCTGAAGAAGTTATGCAGCATTTGAATAAGCTCTCTGAACAGACTAGACTTGAGTTTTTTTTTGAAGACTACTTAGGTTCCTTCGTTTGAATTTTGAAGTACTAGCATTTATAATTTATTTCTTGTTTTTATGTTCAATAAAATAATATATGTCAATTGGAGATAGTCAATTCATGGGAAAAAATCACTTTCTTTTGTCTATATTCAACTGTATAAAAGGGTTTTAAAGAAAAAATTATTATGAAGCGATTTGATACAACTTATCTCTTAATTCTCTTACTCTTATACTCCCAAAACAAACAAAAATCAATGGGAAAGAAAAGGAACTTGCAATCCTCCTTCCAAAATTAGTAGCTACGTACTATTAATAAATTGATTACACTGAGTGTTGCAGGCATGTGAGGGAAGAATTTAAGTTTTACACGCTCACTCGAAAAAGAAATCTAATTACACTAGCAGTATATTAGTTGGCAGCATAAACAAAGCATTATAAAGCATTCACTATTCACTATGCATGCGTATCATAATATCTATTAACACTTTGGTTTCACTGAATGTTGCAGGCATATGAGAGGATTAAACTTAGATAAGACCAATTTGTCCTATCTTATTTTTCAGGTTGCTAAGTACACTTACTATAGACGTTATCTATACTTATCTTTTACATGAACTGCTAGTAAAATAGATTATTTTATTATTATTGTATAGAAGTTAAAACACTTAAAATGGCAAAACATATCAATTGATTTTTCAGCTGTATTCTCTACTTATTTCTTGTCTCATGAAAATTGTGGCATCATCTTTCAGTCCTCCAGTTTTTTTACTCCCAAGGCTACCTATGATCTCTTAGATAATTTACTGATCATTCTCAGTCAAAACAAGTTACTTATATTGGAATAAAAAAATTTATGATCGAAAAAAACAAAAAGTTTCTTATATATAAGTATATTTTTTATCCGAATATTGTGATGTATGGTGAGGCTATT